>NW_028270175.1:94264368-94396467 GCF_037043375.1 Chiloscyllium plagiosum | reverse complement strand
GTCCCTCTCTCTCCCTGTCCCTCTCTCCCTCTCTCTCCCTGTCCCTCTGTCTCTCTCCCTGTCCCTCTCGCTGTCCCTGTATCTCTCTCTCTCTCCCTGTCCCTCTCTCTCCGTGCCCCTCTCTCTCCCTGTCCCTCTGTCTCTCTCCCTGTCCCTCTCTCTGTCCCTGTATCTCTTTCTCTCTCCCTGTGCCTCTCTCTCCGTGCCCCTCTCTCTCCCTGTCCCTCTCTGTCCCTGTCCCTCTCTCTTTCCCTGTCCCTCTCTCTCTCCTTGTCCTTCTCTCTCTCTCTCTCCCTGTCCCTCTCTCGCTTCCTGTCCCTCTCTCTCTCCCTGTCCCTCTCTCTGTCCCTGTCCCTCTCTCTCCCTGTCCCTCTCTCCCTCTCTCTCCCTGTCCCTCTGTCTCTCTCCCTGTCCCTCTCGCTGTCCCTGTATCTCTCTCTCTCTCCCTGTCCCTCTCTCTCCGTGCCCCTCTCTCTCCCTGTCCCTCTGTCTCTCTCCCTGTCCCTCTCTCTGTCCCTGTATCTCTTTCTCTCTCCCTGTGCCTCTCTCTCCGTGCCCCTCTCTCTCCCTGTCCCTCTCTGTCCCTGTCCCTCTCTCTCCCTGTCCCTCTCTCCCTCTCTCTCCCTGTCCCTCTGTCTCTCTCCCTGTCCCTCTCTCTGTCCCTGTATATCTCTCTCTCTCCCTGTCCCTCTCTCTCCGTGCCCCTCTCTCCCTTTCCCTCTCTCTTTCCCTGACCCTCTCTCTCTCCTTGTCCCTCTCTCTCTCTCTCTCCTTGTCCCTCTCTCGCTCCCTGTCTCTCTCTCTCCCTGTCCAAATATGTGCAGGGTCAGGTGAATTGGCCATACTAAATTGCCCGTAGTGTTAGGTGCAGGGATAAATATAGGGGAATTGGTCTGGGTGGGTTGCGCTTCGGCGGATCGGTGTGGACTTGTTGGGCCGAAGGGCCTGTTTCCACACTGTAAGTAATCTAATCTAAAAAAAAGTAATCTAATCTAATCTCTCTCTCTCCCTGTCACTCTCTCTCTCCCTGTCCCTCTCGCTGTCCCTATACCTCTCCCTGTCTCTCCCTGTCCCTCTGTCTCTCTCTTTGTCCCTGTCTCTCTCTCTCTCTCTCTCTCCCTGTCCCTCTGTCTCTCTCCCTGTCCCTCTGTCTCTCCCTGTTCCTCTCTCTCTCTCCCTGTCCCTCTCTCTCTCTCGCTGTCCCTCTCTCTCTCCCTGTATCTCTCTCTCTCTCCCTGTCCCTCTCTGCGTGCCCCTCTCTCTCCCTGTCCCTCTCTCTTTCCCTGTCCCTCTCTCTCTCCTTCTCTCTCTCTCTCTCTCTCTCTCTCTCCCTGCCTCTCTCTCTCTCCCTGTATCTCTCTCTCTCCCTTTCCCTCTCTCGTTCCCTGTCCCTCTCTCTCTCTCCTTGTCCCCCTCTCTCTCTCTCCCTGTCCCTCTCTCTCTCCCTGTCCCTCTCTCTCCCTGTCCCTCACTCTCTCTCCCTGTCTCTCTCTCTCCCTGACCCTCCCTCACTCTCCCTATTCCTCTCTCTCCGTGTCCCTCTCTCTCCGTCTCCCTCTCTCCCCGTCTCCCTCTGTCTCTCTCCGTGTCCCTCTGTCTCTCACCCTGTCCCTCTGTATCTCTCCCTGTCCCTCTGTCTCTCTCCCTGTCTCTCTCTCTCTCTCTCCCTGTCCCTCTCTCTCCCTGTCCCTCTCTCTCTCTCCCTGTCCCTCTCTCTCTCCCTTTCCCTCTCTCTCCCTGTCTCTCTCTCTCCCTGTCCATCTTTCTCTCCCTGTCCCTCTCTCTCTCCCTGTCCCTCTCTCTCTCTCCCAGTCCCTCTGTGTCTCCCTGTCCCTCGCTCTCTCCTTGTCCCTAACTCTCCTGTCCCTCTGTCTCTCTCCCTGTACCTCTCTCTCTCTCCCTGTCCCTCTCTCTCCCTGTCTCTCTCTCTCCCTGTCTCTCTCTCCCTGTCTCTCTCTCTCTCCCTGTCTCTCTCTCCCTGTCCCTCTCTCTCCTGTCCCTCTGTCTCTCTCCCTGCACCTCCCTCTCTCTCTCCCTGTCCCCCTCTCTCTCTGTCCTGCTCTCTGTCCCTGTCCCTCTCTCTCTCCCTGTCCCTCTCTTTCTTCCAGTCTCTCTCTCTCTCTCCCTGTCTCTCTCTCTCCCTGTCTCTCTCTCTCCCTGTCCCTCTCTCTCCCTGTCTCTCTCTCTCCCTGTCTCTCTCTCCCTGTCTCTCTCTCTCCCTGTCCCTCTCTCTCCTGTCCCTCTGTCGCTCTCCCTGCACCTCTCTCTCTCTCCCTGTCCCTCTCTCTCTCCCTGTCCCGCTCTCTGTCCCTGTCCCTCTCTCTCTCCCTGTCCCTCTCTCTGCGTGCCCCTCTCCCTGTCCCACTCTCTTTCCCTGTCCCTCTCTCTCTCCTTGTCCCTCACTCTCTCTCTCTCCATGTCCCTCTCTCGCTCCCTGTCCCTCTCACTCTCCCTGTCCCTCTCTCTCTCCCTTTCCCTCTCTCTCCCTGTCCCTCTCTCTGTCCCTGTCCACCTCTCTGTACCTGTCCCTCTCTCCCTGTCTCTCTCTCTCCCTGTCTCTCTCTCTCTCCCTGTCTCTCTCTCTCGCCCTGTGTCTCTCTCTCTCGCCCTGTCCCTCTCTCTACGTGCCCCTCTCTCTCCCTGTCCCACTCTCTTTCCCTGTCCCTCTCTCTCTCCTTGACCCTCTCTCTCTCTCCCTGTCTCGCTCTCTCTCTCTCCCTGTCCTGTCCCTCTCTCTCTCCTTGACCCTCTCTCTCTCCCTGTCTCGCTCTCTCTCTCTCCCTGTCCTGTCCCTCTCTCTCTTATTGTCTCTCTCTCTCCGTGTTCCTCTGTCTCTCACTCTCTCTGTCCCTCTCTCTCTCCCTGTCCCCCTCTCTCTCTCCCTGTCTCTCTCGCTCTCCCTGTCTCTGTCTCACTCCCTGTCCCTCTCTCTCTCCCTGTCTCTCTGTCTCTCTCTCCCTGTCTCTCTCTCTCTCCCTATTCCTCTCTCTCCGTCTCCCGCTCTCTCCGTCTCCCTCTGTCTCTCTCCGTGTCCCTCTGTCTCTCTCCCTGTCCCTCTGTCTCTCTCCCTGTCCCTCTCTCTCTCTCTCTCTCTGTGTCTCTCTCTGTCCCTCTCCGTCCCTGTCCCTCTCTCTAACTCTCTCCCTGTCCCTCTGTCTCTCCCTGTCCCTCTGTCTCTCTCCCTGTCTCTCTCTCTCCCTGTCCCTCTCTCTCCCTGTCCCTCTCTCTCTCTCCCTGTCCCTCTGTCTCTCTCTCTTTTTGTCCCTCTCTCTCTCCCTTTCCCTCTCTCTCTCCCTGTCTCTCTCTCTCCCTGTCCCTCTCTCTCCCTGTCACTCTCTCTCTCTCCCTATCCCTCTGTCTCTTCCTGTCCCTCTCTCTCTCCTTGTCCCTCTCTCTCCTGTCCCTCTGTCTCTCTCCCTGTACCTCTCTCTCTCTCCCTGTCCCTCTGTCTCCCTTTCTCTCTCTCTGTCCCTGTCCCTCTCTCTCTCCCTGTCACTCGCTCTCCCTGTCCCTCTCTCCCTCTCTCTTTCCCTGTCCCTCTCTCTCTCCTTGTTCCTCTCTCTCGCTCCCTGTCCCTCTCTCTCCCTGTCCCGCTCTCTGTCCCTGTCCCTCTCTCTCTCCCTGTCCCTCTCTTTCTCTCAGTCTCTCTCTCTCCCTGTTCCTCTCCATCTATCCCTGTCCCTCTGTCTCTCCCTGTCCCTCTGTCTCTCCCTGTCCCTCTCTCTCTCCCTGACCCCCTCTCTCTGTCTCCCTGTCCCTCTCTCTCCCTGTCCCTCTCTCCCTCTCTCTCCCTGTCCCTCTGTCTCTCTCCCTGTCCCTCTCTCTGTCCCTGTATCTCTCTCTCTCTCCCTGTCCCTCTATCTCCGTGCCCCTCTCTCTCCCCGTCCCTCTCTCTTTCCCTGTCCCTCTCTCTCTCCCTGTCCCTCTCTCTCTCTCCCTGTCTCGCTCTCTCTCCCTGTCTCTCTCTCTCTCTCCCAGTACCTCTCTCTCTCTCCCTGTCCCTCTCTCTCCGTGCCCCTCTCTCTCCCTTTCCCTCTCTCTTTCCCTGTCCCTCTCTCTCTCCTTGTCCTTCTCTCTCTCTCTCTCCCTGTCCCTCTCTCGCTTCCTGTCCCTCTCTCTCTCCCTGTCCCTCTCTCTGTCCCTGTCCCTCTCTCTCCCTGTCCCTCTCTCCCTCTCTCTCCCTGTCCCTCTGTCTCTCTCCCTGTCCCTCTCGCTGTCCCTGTATCTCTCTCTCTCTCCCTGTCCCTCTCTCTCCGTGCCCCTCTCTCTCCCTGTCCCTCTGTCTCTCCCTGTCCCTCTCTCTCTCCCTGTCCCACTCTCTCTCCCTGACCCCCTCTCTCTGTCTCCCTGTCCCTCTCTCTCCCTGTCCCTCTCTCCCTCTCTCTCCCTGTCCCTCTGTCTCTCTCCCTGTCCCTCTCTCTGTCCCTGTATCTCTCTCTCTCTCCCTGTCCCTCTCTCTCCGTGCCCCTCTCTCTCCCCGTCCCTCTCTCTTTCCCTGTCCCTCTCTCTCTCCCTGTCCCTCTCTCTCTCTCCCTGTCTCGCTCTCTCTCCCTGTCTCTCTCTCTCTCTCCCAGTATCTCTCTCTCTCTCCCTGTCCCTCTCTCTCCGTGCCCCTCTCTCTCCCTTTCCCTCTCTCTTTCCCTGTCCCTCTCTCTCTCCTTGTCCTTCTCTCTCTCTCTCCCTGTCCCTCTCTCGCTTCCTGTCCCTCTCTCTCTCCCTGTCCCTCTCTCTGTCCCTGTCCCTCTCTCTCCCTGTCCCTCTCTCCCTCTCTCTCCCTGTCCCTCTGTCTCTCTCCCTGTCCCTCTCGCTGTCCCTGTATCTCTCTCTCTCTCCCTGTCCCTCTCTCTCCGTGCCCCTCTCTCTCCCTGTCCCTCTGTCTCTCTCCCTGTCCCTCTCTCTGTCCCTGTATCTCTTTCTCTCTCCCTGTGCCTCTCTCTCCGTGCCCCTCTCTCTCCCTGTCCCTCTCTGTCCCTGTCCCTCTCTCTCCCTGTCCCTCTCTCCCTCTCTCTCCCTGTCCCTCTGTCTCTCTCCCTGTCCCTCTCTCTGTCCCTGTATATCTCTCTCTCTCCCTGTCCCTCTCTCTCCGTGCCCCTCTCTCCCTTTCCCTCTCTCTTTCCCTGACCCTCTCTCTCTCCTTGTCCCTCTCTCTCTCTCTCTCCTTGTCCCTCTCTCGCTCCCTGTCCCTCTCTCTCCCTGTCCCTCTCTCTGTCCCTGTCCCTCTCTCTCCCTGTCTCTCTGTCTCCCTGTCTCTCTCTCTCTCCCTGTCGCTCTCTCTCTCCCTGTCTCTCTCTCTCTCTCTCCCTGTCCCTCTGTCTCAGTGCCCCTCTCTCTCCCTGTCCCACTCTCTTTCCCCGTCCCTCTCTCTTTCCCTGTCCCTCTCTCTCTCCCTGTCCCTCTCTCTCTCTCCCTGTCTCGCTCTCTCTCCCTGTCTCTCTCTCTCTCTCCCAGTATCTCTCTCTCTCCCTGTCCCTCTCTCTCCGTGCCCCTCTCTCTCCCTTTCCCTCTCTCTTTCCCTGTCCCTCTCTCTCTCCTTGTCCTTCTCTCTCTCTCTCTCCCTGTCCCTCTCTCGCTTCCTGTCCCTCTCTCTCTCCCTGTCCCTCTCTCTGTCCCTGTCCCTCTCTCTCCCTGTCCCTCTCTCCCTCTCTCTCCCTGTTCCTCTGTCTCTCTCCCTGTCCCTCTCGCTGTCCCTGTATCTCTCTCTCTCTCCCTGTCCCTCTCTCTCCGTGCCCCTCTCTCTCCCTGTCCCTCTGTCTCTCTCCCTGTCCCTCTCTCTGTCCCTGTATCTCTTTCTCTCTCCCTGTGCCTCTCTCTCCGTGCCCCTCTCTCTCCCTGTCCCTCTCTGTCCCTGTCCCTCTCTCTCCCTGTCCCTCTCTCCCTCTCTCTCCCTGTCCCTCTGTCTCTCTCCCTGTCCCTCTCTCTGTCCCTGTATATCTCTCTCTCTCCCTGTCCCTCTCTCTCCGTGCCCCTCTCTCCCTTTCCCTCTCTCTTTCCCTGACCCTCTCTCTCTCCTTGTCCCTCTCTCTCTCTCTCTCTCCTTGTCCCTCTCTCGCTCCCTGTCCCTCTCTCTCCCTGTCCCTCTCTCTGTCCCTGTCCCTCTCTCTCTCCCTGTCTCTCTGTCTCCCTGTCTCTCTCTCTCTCCCTGTCGCTCTCTCTCTCCCTGTCTCTCTCTCTCTCTCTCCCTGTCCCTCTGTCTCCGTGCCCCTCTCTCTCCCTGTCCCACTCTCTTTCCCTGTCCCTCTCTCTCTCCTTGTTCCTCTCGCTCTCTCTCCTTGTCGCGCTCTCTCTCTCTCCCTGTCCCTCTCTCTCTCTCCCTGTCTCTCTCTCTCCCTGTCCCTCTCTCTCCCTCTCTCTCCCTATCCCTCTCTCTCTCCATGTCCCTCTCTCTCTCCATGTCACTCCCTCTCTCCCTGTCCCTCTCTCTCTCCCTGTCTCTCTGTCTCTCTCTCCCTGTCTCTCTCTCTCTCTCCCTGTCTCTCTCTCTCCCTCTCTCTCTCTCTCCCTGTCCCTCTCTCTCCCACTCTCTCTCTCCCTATCCCTCTCTCTCTCTCCCTGTCCCACTCTCTCTCCCTGTCTTTCTGTCTCTCTCTCTCTCCCTGTCTCTCTCTCTCTCTGTCCCTCTCTCACTCTCCCTATCCCTCTCTCTCCGTGTACCTCTCTCTCCGTGTCCCTCTCTCTCCGTGTCCCTCTCTCTCCGTCTCCCTCTGTCTCTCTCCCTGTCCCTCTCTCTCTCTCTGTGTCTCTCTCTCTCTCCCTGTCCCTCTCTCTCCCTGTCCCTCTCTCTCACTCTCTCGCTGTCCCTCTGTCTCTCTCCCTGTCTCTCTCTCTCCCTTTCCCTCTCTCTCTCCACCTGTCCCCCTTTCTCTCTCTCCCTGTCTCTGTCTCTCTCCGTGTACCTCCCTCTCTGCCTTTCCCTCTCTCTCTCCCTGTCTCTCTCTCCCTGTCCCTCTCTCTCTCCCTGTCCCTCTCTCTCTCCCTGTCCCTCTGTCTCTCCCTGTCCCTCTCTCTCTCCCTGTCCCTCTCTCTCCTGTCCCTCTGTCTCTCTCCCTGTCCCTCTCTCTCCCTGTCCCTCTGTCTCTCTCCCTGTCCCTCTCTCTCCCTGTCCCTCTCTCTCCCTGTACCCCTCTCTCTCTCTCCCTGTCCCTCTCTCGCTCCCTGTCCCTTTCTCTCTCCCTGTCCCTCTCTCTCCCTGTCCCTCTCTCTGTCCCTGTCCCTTTCTCTTTCCCTGTCCCTCTCTCTCCGTGACCCTCTCTCTCCCTGTCCGTCTCTCTTTCCCTGTCCCTCTCTCTCTCCTTGTCCCTCTCTCTCTCCCTGTCTCTCTCTCTCTCTCTCCCTGTCTCTCTCTCTCTCCCTGTCCCCCTCTCTCTCCCTCTCTCTCTCTCCCTGTCCCTCTCTATCTCTCCATGTCCCTCTCTCACTCCCTGTGCCTCTCTCTCTCCCTGTCCCCCTCTCTCTCCCTGTCTCTCTGTCTCTCTCCGTGTCCCTCTCTCTCTGCCTTTCCCTCTCTCTCTCCCTGTCTCTCTCTCCCTGTCCCTCTCTCTCTCCCTGTCCCCCTCTCTCTCTCCCTGTCCCTCTGTCTCTCCCTGTCCCTCTCTCTCTCCCTGTCCCTCTCTCTCCTGTCCCTCTGTCTCTCTCCCTGTCCCTCTCTCTCCCTGTCCCTCTCTCTGTCCCTGTCCCTCTCTCTCTCCCTGTCCCTCTCTCTCCCTGTACCTCTCTCTCTCTCCCTATCCCTCTCTCGCTCCCTGTCCCTCTCTCTCTCTCCCTGTCCCTCTCTCTCCCTGTCCCTCTCTCTGTCCCTGTCCCTTTCTCTCTCCCTGTCCCTCTCTCTCCGTGACTCTCTCTCCCTGTCCGTCTCTCTATCCCTGTCCCTCTCTCTCTCCTTGTCCCTCTCTCTCTCCCTGTCTCTCACTCTCTCCCTGTCTCCCTCTCTCCCGTCAGGGGCACGTGATGTCTCTGATCGTGTTTTCTGGGTCCTGGAGGGGGAGGGGGAGCAGCCCGAAATCGTGGTCCATATTGGCACCAACGACATAGGTAGGAGGAGTGCCGAGGATGTTAGACAGGCTTTCAGGGAGCTAGGTTGGAAGCTCAGAGTTAGAACGAACAGAGTTGTTGTCTCTGGTTTGTTACCCGTGCCACGTGATAGAGATTCGAGGAATAGGGAAAGAGAACACTTAAATGCGTGGCTACAGGGATGGTGCAGGAGGGAGGGATTCCGGTTTTTGGATAACTGGGGTTCGTTCTGGGGACGGTGGGACCTCTATAAACAGGATGGTCTACACCTGAACCTGAGGGGCACCAGTATCCTTGGGGGGAGGTTTGCTAGTGCTCTTGGGGGGGGGGGGGTTAAACTAACTCTGCAGGGGCATGGGAACCCAGATTGCAGCTTCAGGGTGCAGGGCCTGGAGTGTAGGGAGGTTAGGAACATGGCATCAATTTCCAAGGATGGTGCCTGTAAACAGGAAAGTGGCTTGAAGTGTGTATACTTCAATGCAAGAAGTATACGAAATAAGGTAGGTGAACTTGCAGCGTGGGTTGGTACCTGGGACTTCGATGTTGTGGCTATTACGGAGAAAATGGCTAGAACAGGGACAGGATTGGCTGTTACAGGTTCCAGGATTTAAATGTTTTAGTAGGGTCAGAGGTGGGGGTAAAAGAGGGGGAGGTGTGGCATTGCTTGTCAAAGATAGTATTACAGTGGTGGAAAGGACGATGGATGAGGACTTGCCATCTGAGGTAGTTTGGGCTGAGGTTAGGAATAGGAAAGGTGAGGTCACCCTGTTAGGAGTCTTTTACAGGCCTCCTAATAGTCCTAGAATCATTGAAGAAAGGATAGGGAAGGTGATTCAGGAGATGAGTGACAGTAATAGGGTGGTTGTTATGGGGGACTTTAACTTTCCTGATATTGATTGGGAAAGCTATAGCTCAAGTTCGTTAGATGGGTCAGTATTTGTTCAATGTGTGCAGGAGAGTTTCCTGACACAATATGTAGACAGGCCAACAAGAGGTGAGGCCATACTGGATTTGGTTCTGGGTAACGAACCAGGCCAGGTGTTAGAATTAGAGGTAGGTGAGCACTTTGGGGATAGTGACCATAATTCGGTGAGTTTTACTCTCGTGATGGAGAGGGATAAGTGTGTACTATAGGGCAAGAGTTATAGCTGGGGTCAGGGAAATTATGATGCGTTGAGGCATGACTTAGGATGTGTGGCTTGGAAAAGTAGACTCCAAGGCAAGAGTGTAAATGATATGTGGAGCTTGTTCAAGGAACAACTATTGAGTGTCCTTGATAATTATGTACCTGTCAGGCAGGGAGGAAAGGGTCGTGCGAGGGAGCCGTGGTTTAATAAGGAATTGGAATCCCTTGTTAAATGGAAGAGGGCGGCCTATCTCAAGATGAGACGTGAAGGTTCAATTGGGGCGATTGAGAGTTATAGGGTAGCCAGGAAGGACCTGAAGAGAGAGCTAAGAGCAGCAAGGAGGGGACATGAAAGGTCCTTAGTCGGTAGGATTAGGGAAAACCCTAAGGCTTTCTATAGGAATAAAAGAATGACTAGGGTAGGAATAGGTCCTGTCAAGGATAGTAGTGGGAAGTTGCGTGTGGAGGCAGAAGAGATTGGGGAGACACTGAATGAATACTTTTCTTCAGTATTTACTCAGGAACAGGACATTGTCGTCGATGTGAATACTGAGTCACAAATAAGTAGAATGGATGGCTTTGAGGTATGTAGAGAAGAGGTGTTGGAAATCCTGGAAAATAGATAAGTCCCCTGGGCCTGATGGCATTTATCCTAGGATTCTCTGGGAAGCAAGGGAGGAGATTGCAGAGCCATTGGCCTTGATTTTTATGTCATCTTTGTCTGCAGGAGTAGTGCCAGAAGACTGGAGGATAGCAAATGTGGTTCCCTTGTTCAAAAAGGGGAGTAGGGATAACCCTAGTAACTATAGGCCGGTGAGTCTCACTTCTGTTGTGGGCAAAGTCTTAGAGAGAATTGTAAGGGATAGGATTTATGCACATCTGGATAGGAATAATGTGATCAAGGATAGTCAGCATGGTTTTGTGAAGGGCAGGTCGTGCCTCACAAACCTTATTGAATTCTTTGAAAAGGTGACGAAGGAGGTTGATGAGGGGAAAGCGGTAGATGTGGTATATATGGATTTTAGTAAGGCGTTTGATAAGGTTCCCCATGGTAGGCTACTGCAGAAAATACGGAGATATGGCATTGAGGGTGAGTTGGAGGTTTGGATTAGGAATTGGCTGGATGGAAGAAGACAGAGGGTAGTAGTTGATGGCAAAGTTTCTTCATGGAGTGCCGTCACTAGCGGTGTTCCGCAAGGATCTGTTTTGGGACCATTGCTGTTTGTCATTTTTATAAATGACCTGGAAGAGGGGTTAGAAGGTTGGGTGAGCAAGTTAGCGGATGATACGAAAGTCGGAGGAGTTGTTGACAGTGAGGAAGGATGTGGCAGGTTACAGCAGG
This sequence comes from Chiloscyllium plagiosum, assembly GCF_037043375.1. Taxonomy (NCBI): domain Eukaryota; kingdom Metazoa; phylum Chordata; class Chondrichthyes; order Orectolobiformes; family Hemiscylliidae; genus Chiloscyllium; species Chiloscyllium plagiosum. Next base: position 94,385,992 of record NW_028270175.1, on the reverse strand, counting down.
ATATAGAGAAGCTGCAGAGCTGGGCAGAAAGGTGGCAAATGGAATTCAATGCAGCTAAGTGTGTTCAGTTTGGGAGGAATAACAAAAAGATGGGGTACTGGGCTAATGGTCGGATACTTGGTAGTGTGGATGAGCAGAGGGATCTTGGTGTCCATGTACACAGATCTCTGAAAATTGCCACCCAGGTAAATAGTGCGGTGAGGAAGGCATATGGCGTACTGGCTTTTATTGGTAGAGGAATTGAGTTCCGGAGTCCTGAGGTCATGATGCAGTTGTATAAGACTCTGGTGCGGCCGCATCTGGAATATTGTGTGCAGTTTTGGTCGCCATACTATAGGAAGGATGTGGAGGCACTGGAACGGGTGCAGAGGAGGTTTACCAGGATGTTGCCTGGTATGGAAGGAAGATCGTATGAGGAAAGACTGAGGCACTTGGGGCTGTTTTCATTAGAGAAAAGAAGGTTTAGGGGTGACTTGATTGAGGTGTACAAGATGATTAGGGGGTTAAATAGGGTTGACAGCGTGAACCTTTTCCCGCGTATGGAGTCGGGTATTACAAGGGGGCATAGCTTTAAATTAAGGGGGGGTAGATATAGGACTGAAGTTCGGGGTAGGTTCTTCACTCAGCGAGTCGTGAGTTCATGGAATGCCCTGCCAGTAGCAGTGGTGGACTCTCCCTCTTTATGGGCATTTAAGCGGGCATTGGATAGGTATATGGAGGATAGTGGGTCAGTATAGGTTAGGTGGGCTTGGATCGGCGCAACATCGAGGGCCAAAGGGCCTGTACTGCACTGTATTCTTCTATGTTCTATGTTCTATGTTCTATGTCTCTCTCTCTCTCCCTGTCCCTCTCTCTCTCCCTGTCCCTCTCTCTCCTGTCCCTCTGTCTCTCTCCCTGTCCCTCTCTCTCCCTGTCCCTCTCTCTCCTGTCCCTCTGTCTCTCTCCCTGTCCCTCTCTCTCCCTGTCCCTCTCTCTGTCCCTGTCCCTCTCTCTCTCCCTGTCCCTCTCTCTCCCTGTACCTCTCTCTCTCTCCCTGTCTCTCTCTCTCTCTCCCTGTCTCTCTCTCTCTCCCTGTCCCTCTCTCTCTCCCTCTCTCTCTCCATGTCCCTCTCTCACTCCCTGTGCCTCTCTCTCTCCCTGTCCCTCTCTCTCTCCCTGTCTCTCTGTCTCTCTCCGTGTCCCTCTCTCTCTGCCTTTCCCTCTCTCTCTCCCTGTCTCTCTCACCCTGTCCCTCTCTCTCTCCCTGTCCCTCTCTCTCTCCCTGTCCCTCTCTCTCTCTCTCCCTGTCCCTCTGTCTCTCCCTGTCCCTCTCTCTCGCTGTCCCTCTCTCTCCTGTCCCTCTGTCTCTCTCCCTGTCCCTCTCTCTCCCTGTCGCTCTCTCTCCTGTCCCTCTGTCTCTCTCCCTGTCCCTCTCTCTCCCTGTCCCTCTCTCTGTCCCTGTCCCTCTCTCTCTCCCTGTCCCTCTCTCTCCCTGTACCTCTCTCTCTCTCCCTGTCTCTCTCTCTCTCCCTGTCTCTCTCTCTCTCCGTGTCCCTCTCTCTCTCCCTCTCTCTCTCCGTGTCCCTCTCTCTCTCTCCATGTCCCTCTCTCACTCCCTGTGCCTCTCTCTCTCCCTGTCCCTCTCTCTCTCCCTGTCTCTCTGTCTCTCTCCGTGTCCCTCTCTCTCTGCCTTTCCCTCTCTCTCTCCCTGTCTCTCTCACCCTGTCCCTCTCTCTCTCCCTGTCCCTCTCTCTCTCCCTGTCCCTCTCTCTCTCTCCTTGTCCCTCTGTCTCTCCCTGTCCCTCTCTCTCTCGCTGTCCCTCTCTCTCCTGTCCCTCTGTCTCTCTCCCTGTCCCTGTCTCTCCCTATCCCTCTCTCTGTCCCTGTCCCTCTCTCTCTCCCTGTCCCTCTCTCTCCCTGTACCTCTCTCTCTCTCCCTGTCCCTCTCTCGCTCCCTGTCCCTCTCTCTCTCTCCCTGTCCCTCTCTCTCCCTGTCCCTCTCTCTGTCCCTGTCCCTTTCTCTCTCCCTGTCCCTCTCTCTCCGTGACCCTCTCTCTCCCTGTCCGTCTCTCTTTCCCTGTCCCTCTCTCTCTCCTTGTCCCTCTCTCTCTCCCTGTCTCTCTCTCTCTCCCTGTCTCTCTCTCTCTCCCTGTCCCTCTCTCTCTCCCTCTCTCTCGCTCCCTTTCCCTCTCTCTCTCTCCATGTCCCTCTCTCACTCCCAGTGCCTCTCTCTCTCCCTGTCCCTCTCTCTCCCTGTCTCTCTGTCCTTCTCTCCCTGTCTCTCTGTCTCTCTCTCCCTGTCTCTCTCTCTCTCCCTGTCCCTCGCTCTCCGTGTCCCTCTCTCTCCGTGCCCCTCAGTCTCTCTCCCTGTCTCTCTTTCTCTCCCTGTCTCTCTCTCCCTTTCTCTCTCTCTCCCTGTCCCTCTCTCTCTTCCTCTCTGTATCTCCCTGTCCCTCGCTCTGTTTCCATGTCCCTCTCTCTCTGCCTGTCCCTCTCTATCTCTCTGTCCCTCTCTCTCTCCCTGTCTCTCTGTCTCTCTCTCCCTGTCTCTCTCTCTCCCTGTCCATCTCTCACTCTCCCTATCCCTCTCTCTCCGTGTACCTCTCTCTCCGTGTCCCTCTCTCTCTGTCTCCCTCTGTCTCTCTCCCTGCCCCTCTGTCTCTCTCTGTCCCTCTCTCTCTGTGTCTCTCTCTCTCTCTCCCTGTCTCTCTCTCTCCCTGTCCCTCTGTCTCTCTCTCCCTTTCCCCCTCTCTCTCCCTGTCTCTCTCTCTGTCCCTGTCCCTCTCTCTCCCTGTCCCTCTCTCTCTCCCTGTCCCTCTCTCTCTCTCTCCCTGTCCCCCAGTCTCTCCCTGTCCCTCTCTCTCTCCCTGTCCCTCTCTCCTGCCCCTTTGTCTCTCTCCCTGCACCTCTCTCTCTCTCTCCCTGTCCCTCTCTCTCCCTGTCCCTCTCTCTGTCCCTGTCCCTCTCTCTTTCCCTGTCCCACTCTCTCCTTGTCCCTCTCTCTCTCTCTCTCCCTGTCTCGCTCTCTCTCTCTCTCCCTGTCCCTCTCTCTCTCTCCCTGTCCCTCTCTCTCGTATTGTCCCTCTCTCTCCGTGTCCCTCTGTCTCTCTCCCTGGCTCTCTCTCTCTCCCTGTCCCTCTCTCTCTCTCTGTCTCTCTCTCTCCCTGTTCCTCTCTCTCCCTGTCCCTCTCTCTCACTCTCTCCCTCCCTGTCCCTCTGTCTCTCTCCCTGTCTCTCTCTCTCCCTGTCCCTCTGTCTCTCTCTCCCTTTCCCTCTCTCTCTCCCTGTCTCTCTCTCCCTGTCCCTCTCTCTCTCCCTGTTCCTCTCTCTCTCTCCCTGTCCCTCTCTCTCTCCCTGTCCCTCTCTCTCTCCCTGTCCCTCTCTCCTGTCCATCTGTCTCTCTCCCTGCACCTCTCTCTCTCTCCCTGTCCCTCTCTCTCCCTGTCCCTCTCTCTGTCCCTGTCCCTCTCTCTTTCCCTGTCCCTCTCTCTCCTTGTCCCTCTCTCGCTCTCTCTCTCCCTGTCTCGCTCTCTCTCTCTCTCTCTCCCTGTCCCTCTCTCTCTCTCCCTGTCCCTCTCTCTCTTATTGTCCCTCTCTCTCCGTGTCCCTCTGTCTCTCTCCCTGGATCTCTCTCTCTCCCTGTCTCTCTCTCTCTCCCTGTCCCTCTCTCTCTCCCTCTTTCTCTCTCTCCCTGTCCCTCCGTCTCCATGTCCCTCTCTCTCCCTGTCCCTCTCTCACTCTCGCTATCCCTCTCTCCGTGCACCTCTCTCTCCGTGTCCCTCTCTCTCCGTCTCCCTCTGTCTCTCTCCCTGTCCCTCTGTCTCTCTCCCTGTTCCTCTGTCTGTCTCCCTGTCCCTCTCTCTCTCTGTCTCTCTCTCTCTCCCTGTCCCTCTCTCTCCCTGTCCCCCTCTCTCTCTCTCTCTCCCTGTCCCTCTGTCTCTCTCCCTGTCCCTCTGTCTCTCTCCCTGTCTCACACTCTCCCTGTCCCTCTCTCTCTCTCCCTCTCCCTTTGTCTCTCTCCCTGTCTCGCTCTCTCTCTCTCCCTGTCCCTCTCTCTCTCTCCCTGTCCCTCTCTCTCTTATTGTCCCTCTCTCTCCGTGTCCCTCTGTCTCTCTCCCTGGATCTCTCTCTCTCCCTGTCTCTCTCTCTCTCTCCCTGTCCCTCTCTCTCTCCCTCTCTCTCTCTCTCCCTGTCCCTCCGTCTCCATGTCCCTCTCTCTCCCTGTCCCTCTCTCACTCTCGCTATCCCTCTCTCCGTGCACCTCTCTCTCCGTGTCCCTCTCTCTCCGTCTCCCTCTGTCTCTCTCCCTGTCCCTCTGTCTCTCTCCCTGTCCCTCTGTCTGTCTCCCTGTCCCTCTCTCTCTCTGTCTCTCTCTCTCTCTCTCTCCCTGTCCCTCTCTCTCCCTGTCCCTCTCTCTCTCTCTCTCTCCCTGTCCCTCTGTCTCTCTCCCTGTCCCTCTGTCTCTCTCCCTGTCTCACACTCTCCCTGTCCCTCTCTCTCTCTCTCCCTCTCCCTTTGTCTCTCTCCCTGTCTCGCTCTCTCTCTCTCCCTGTCCCTCTGTCTGTCTCCCTGTCCCTCTCTCTCTCTGTCTCTCTCTCTCTCTCCCTGTCCCTCTCTCTCCCTGTCCCCCTCTCTCTCTCTCTCTCTCTCCCTGTCCCTCTGTCTCTCTCCCTGTCCCTCTGTCTCTCTCCCTGTCCCTCTCTCTCCCTGTCCCTCTCTCCCTCACTCTCCCTGTCCCTCTGTCTCTCTCCCTGTCCCTCTCTCTGTCTCTGTATCTCTCTCTCTCTCCCTGTGCCTCTCTCTCCGTGCCCCTCTCTCTCCCTGTCCCTCTCTGTCCCTGTCCCTCTCTCTCCCTGTCCCTCTCTCCCTCTCTCTCTCTGTCCCTCTGTCTCTCTCCCTGTCCCTGTCTCTGTCCCTTTATCTCTCTCTCCCTGTCCCTCTCTCCCTCTCTCTTTCCCTGTCCCTCTCTCTCTCCTTGTTCCTCTCTCTCTCTCCCTGTCCCTCTCTCGCTCCCTGTCCCTCTCTCTCACCCTGTCCCTCTCTCTCTCCCTGTACCTCTCTCTCCCTGTCCCTCTATCTGTCCCTGTCCCTCTCTCTCCCTGTCCCTCTCTCCCTTCTGTGGAGGCAGAAGAGATTGGGGAGACACTGAATGAATACTTTTCTTCAGTATTTACTCAGGAACAGGACATTGTCGTCGATGTGAATACTGAGTCACAAATAAGTAGAATGGATGGCTTTGAGGTATGTAGAGAAGAGGTGTTGGAAATCCTGGAAAATAGATAAGTCCCCTGGGCCTGATGGCATTTATCCTAGGATTCTCTGGGATGCAAGGGAGGAGATTGCAGAGCCATTGGCCTTGATTTTTATGTCATCTTTGTCTACAGGAGTAGTGCCAGAAGACTGGAGGATAGCAAATGTGGTTCCCTTGTTCAAAAAGGGGAGTAGGGATAACCCTAGTAACTATAGGCCGGTGAGTCTCACTTCTGTTGTGGGCAAAGTCTTAGAGAGAATTGTAAGGGATAGGATTTATGCACATCTGGATAGGAATAATGTGATCAAGGATAGTCAGCATGGTTTTGTGAAGGGCAGGTCGTGCCTCACAAACCTTATTGAATTCTTTGAAAAGGTGACGAAGGAGGTTGATGAGGGGAAAGCGGTAGATGTGGTATATATGGATTTTAGTAAGGCGTTTGATAAGGTTCCCCATGGTAGGCTACTGCAGAAAATACGGAGATATGGCATTGAGGGTGAGTTGGAGGTTTGGATTAGGAATTGGCTAGATGGAAGAGGACAGAGGGTAGTAGTTGATGGCAAAGTTTCTTCATGGAGTGCCGTCACTAGCGGTGTTCCGCAAGGATCTGTTTTGGGACCATTGCTGTTTGTCATTTTTATAAATGACCTGGAAGAGGGGTTAGAAGGTTGGGTGAGCAAGTTAGCGGATGATACGAAAGTCGGAGGAGTTGTTGACAGTGAGGAAGGATGTGGCAGGTTACAGCAGGATATAGAGAAGCTGCAGAGCTGGGCAGAAAGGTGGCAAATGGAATTCAATGCAGCTAAGTGTGTTCAGTTTGGGAGGAATAACAAAAAGATGGGGTACTGGGCTAATGGTCGGATACTTGGTAGTGTGGATGAGCAGAGGGATCTTGGTGTCCATGTACACAGATCTCTGAAAATTGCCACCCAGGTAAATAGTGCGGTGAGGAAGGCATATGGCGTACTGGCTTTTATTGGTAGAGGAATTGAGTTCCGGAGTCCTGAGGTCATGATGCAGTTGTATAAGACTCTGGTGCGGCCGCATCTGGAATATTGTGTGCAGTTTTGGTCGCCATACTATAGGAAGGATGTGGAGGCACTGGAACGGGTGCAGAGGAGGTTTACCAGGATGTTGCCTGGTATGGAAGGAAGATCGTATGAGGAAAGACTGAGGCACTTGGGGCTGTTTTCATTAGAGAAAAGAAGGTTTAGGGGTGACTTGATTGAGGTGTACAAGATGATTAGGGGGTTAAATAGGGTTGACAGCGTGAACCTTTTCCCGCGTATGGAGTCGGGTATTACAAGGGGGCATAGCTTTAAATTAAGGGGGGGTAGATATAGGACTGAAGTTCGGGGTAGGTTCTTCACTCAGCGAGTCGTGAGTTCATGGAATGCCCTGCCAGTAGCAGTGGTGGACTCTCCCTCTTTATGGGCATTTAAGCGGGCATTGGATAGGTATATGGAGGATAGTGGGTCAGTATAGGTTAGGTGGGCTTGGATCGGCGCAACATCGAGGGCCAAAGGGCCTGTACTGCACTGTATTCTTCTATGTTCTATGTTCTATGTTCTATGTCTCTCTCTCTCTCCCTGTCCCTCTCTCTCTCCCTGTCCCTCTCTCTCCTGTCCCTCTGTCTCTCTCCCTGTCCCTCTCTCTCCCTGTCCCTCTCTCTCCTGTCCCTCTGTCTCTCTCCCTGTCCCTCTCTCTCCCTGTCCCTCTCTCTGTCCCTGTCCCTCTCTCTCTCCCTGTCCCTCTCTCTCCCTGTACCTCTCTCTCTCTCCCTGTCTCTCTCTCTCTCTCCCTGTCTCTCTCTCTCTCCCTGTCCCTCTCTCTCTCCCTCTCTCTCTCCATGTCCCTCTCTCACTCCCTGTGCCTCTCTCTCTCCCTGTCCCTCTCTCTCTCCCTGTCTCTCTGTCTCTCTCCGTGTCCCTCTCTCTCTGCCTTTCCCTCTCTCTCTCCCTGTCTCTCTCACCCTGTCCCTCTCTCTCTCCCTGTCCCTCTCTCTCTCCCTGTCCCTCTCTCTCTCTCTCCCTGTCCCTCTGTCTCTCCCTGTCCCTCTCTCTCGCTGTCCCTCTCTCTCCTGTCCCTCTGTCTCTCTCCCTGTCCCTGTCTCTCCCTGTCCCTCTCTCTGTCCCTGTCCCTCTCTCTCTCCCTGTCCCTCTCTCTCCCTGTACCTCTCTCTCTCCCTGTCCCTCTCTCGCTCCCTGTCCCCCTCTCTCTCTCCCTGTCCCTCTCTCTCCCTGTCCCTCTCTCTGTCCCTGTCCCTTACTCTCTCCCTGTCCCTCTCTCTCCGTGACCCTCTCTCTCCCTGTCCGTCTCTCTTTCCCTGTCCCTCTCTCTCTCCTTGTCCCTCTCTCTCCCTGTCTCTCTCTCTCTCCCTGTCTCTCTCTCTCTCTCTGTCCCTCTCTCTCTCCCTCTCTCTCGCTCCCTGTCCCTCTCTCTCTCTCCATGTCCCTCTCTCACTCCCAGTGCCTCTCTCTCTCCCTGTCCCTCTCTCTCCCTGTCTCTCTGTCCTTCTCTCCCTGTCTCTCTGTCTCTCTCTCCCTGTCGCTCTCTCTCTCCCTGTCCCTCGCTCTCCGTGTCCCTCTCTCTCCGTGCCCCTCTGTCTCTCTCCCTGTCTCTCTCTCTCTCCCTGTCTCTCTCTCTCTCCCTGTCTCTCTCTCCCTTTCGCTCTCTCTCCCTGTCCCTCTCTCTCTTCCTCTCTGTATCTCCCTGTCCCTCGCTCTCTTTCCATGTCCCTCTCTCTCTGCCTGTCCCTCTCTATCTCTCTGTCCCTCTCTCTCTCCCTGTCTCTCTGTCTCTCTCTCCCTGTCTCACTCTCTCCCTGTCCATCTCTCACTCTCCCTATCCCTCTCTCTCCGTGTACCTCTCTCTCCGTGCCCCTCTCTCTCTGTCTCCCTCTGTCTCTCTCCCTGCCCCTCTGTCTCTCTCTGTCCCTCTCTCTCTCTGTGTCTCTCTCTCTCTCTCTCCCTGTCTCTCTCTCTCCCTGTCCCTCTGTCTCTCTCACCCTTTCCCCCTCTCTCTCCCTGTCTCTCTCTCTCCCTGTCCCTCTCTCTCCCTGTCCCTCTCTCTCTCCCTGTCCCTCTCTCTCTCCCTGTCCCTCTCTCCTGTCCCTCTGTCTCTCTCCCTGCACCTCTCTCTCTCTCTCCCTGTCCCTCTCTCTCCCTGTCCCTCTCTCTGTCCCTGTCCCTCTCTCTTTCCCTGTCCCACTCTCTCCTTGTCCCTCTCTCTCTCTCTCCCTCCCTGTCTCGCTCTCTCTCTCTCCCTGTCCCTGTCCCTCTCTCTCCCTGTCCCTCTCTCTCGTATTGTCCCTCTCTCTCCGTGTCCCTCTGTCTCTCTCCCTTGCTCTCTCTCTCTCCCTGTCCCTCTCTCTCTCTCTGTCTCTCTCTCTCTCCCTGTTCCTCTCTCTCCCTGTCCCTCTCTCTCACTCTCTCCCTCCCTGTCCCTCTGTCTCTCTCCCTGTCTCTCTCTCTCCCTGTCCCTCTGTCTCTCTCTCCCTTTCCCTCTCTCTCTCCCTGTCTCTCTCTCTCCCTGTCCCTCTCTCTCTCCCTGTTCCTCTCTCTCTCTCTCCCTGTCCCTCTGTCTCTGCCTGTCCCTCTCTCTCTCCCTGTCCCTCTCTCCTGTCCCTCTGTCTCTCTCCCTGCACCTCTCTCTCTCTCCCTGTCCCTCTCTCTCCCTGTCCCTCTCTCTGTCCCTGTCCCTCTCTCTTTCCCTGTCCCTCTCTCTCCTTGTCCCTCTCTCGCTCTCTCTCCCTGTCTCGCTCTCTCTCTCGCTCTCTCTCGCTGTCCCTCTCTCTCTCTCCTGTCCCTCTCTCTCTTATTGTCCCTCTCTCTCCGTGTCCCTCTGTCTCTCTCCCTGGATCTCTCTCTCTCCCTGTCTCTCTCTCTCTCCCTGTCCTCTCTCTCTCCCTCTCTCTCTCTCTCTCCCTGTCCCTCCGTCTCCATGTCCCTCTCTCTCCCTGTCCCTCTCTCACTCTCGCTATCCCTCTCTCCGTGCACCTCTCTCTCCGTGTCCCTCTCTCTCCGTCTCCCTCTGTCTCTCTCCCTGTCCCTCTGTCTCTCTCCCTGTCCCTCTGTCTGTCTCCCTGTCCCTCTCTCTCTCTGTCTCTCTCTCTCTCTCTCCCTGTCCCTCTCTCTCCCTGTCCCCCCTCTCTCTCTCTCTCTCCCTGTCCCTCTGTCTCTCTCCCTGTCCCTCTGTCTCTCTCCCTGTCTCACACTCTCCCTGTCCCTCTCTCTCTCCTCTCCCTTTGTCTCTCTCCCTGTCTCGCTCTCTCTCTCTCCCTGTCCCTCTCTCTCTCTCCCTGTCCCTCTCTCTCTTATTGTCCTCTCTCTCCGTGTCCCTCTGTCCCTCTCCCTGGATCTCTCTCTCTCCCTGTCTCTCTCTCTCTCCCTGTCCCTCTCTCTCTCCCTCTCTCTCTCTCTCCCTGTCCCTCCGTCTCCATGTCCCTCTCTCTCCCTGTCCCTCTCTCACTCTCGCTATCCCTCTCTCCGTGCACCTCTCTCTCCGTGTCCTCTCTCTCCGTCTCCCTCTGTCTCTCTCCCTGTCCCTCTGTCTCTCTCCCTGTCCCTCTGTCTGTCTCCCTGTCCCTCTCTCTCTCCCTGTCCCTCTCTCCTGTCCCTCTGTCTCTCTCCCTGCACCTCTCTCTCTCTCCCTGTCCCTCTCTCTCCCTGTCCCTCTCTCTGTCCCTGTCCCTCTCTCTTTCCTGTCCCTCTCTCTCCTTGTCCCTCTCTCGCTCTCTCTCTCCCTGTCTCGCTCTCTCTCTCTCTCTCTGTCCCTCTCTCTCTCTCCCTGTCCCTCTCTCTCTTATTGTCCCTCTCTCCGTGTCCCTCTGTCTCTCTCCCTGGATCTCTCTCTCTCCCTGTCTCTCTCTCTCTCCCTGTCCCTCTCTCTCTCCCTCTCTCTCTCTCTCCCTGTCCCTCCGTCTCCATGTCCCTCTCTCTCCCTGTCCCTCTCTCACTCTCGCTATCCCTCTCTCGTGCACCTCTCTCTCCGTGTCCCTCTCTCTCCGTCTCCCTCTGTCTCTCTCCCTGTCCCTCTGTCTCTCTCCCTGTCCCTCTGTCTGTCTCCCTGTCCCTCTCTCTCTCTGTCTCTCTCTCTCTCTCTCTCCCTGTCCCTCTCTCTCCCTGCCCCCCCCTCTCTCTCTCTCTCCTGTCCCTCTGTCTCTCTCCCTGTCCCTCTGTCTCTCTCCCTGTCTCACACTCTCCCTGTCCCTCTCTCTCTCTCTCCCTCTCCCTTTGTCTCTCTCCCTGTCTCGCTCTCTCTCTCTCCCTGTCCCTCTCTCTCTCTCCCTGTCCCTCTCTCTCTTATTGTCCCTCTCTCTCCGTGTCCTCTGTCCCTCTCCCTGGATCTCTCTCTCTCCCTGTCTCTCTCTCTCTCCCTGTCCCTCTCTCTCTCCCTCTCTCTCTCTCTCCCTGTCCCTCCGTCTCCATGTCCCTCTCTCTCCCTGTCCCTCTCTCACTCTCGCTATCCCTCTCTCCGTGCACCTCTCTCTCCGTGTCCCTCTCTCTCCGTCTCCCTCTGTCTCTCTCCCTGTCCCTCTGTCTCTCCTCCTGTCCCTCTGTCTGTCTCCCTGTCCCTCTCTCTCCCTGTCCCTCTCTCTCTCCCTGTCCCTCTCTCTCTCTCTCTCCCTGTCCCCCAGTCTCTCCCTGTCCCTCTCTCTCTCCCTGTCCCTCTCTCCTGTCCCTCTGTCTCTCTCCCTGCACCTCTCTCTCTCTCTCCCTGTCCCTCTCTCTCCCTGTCCTCTCTCTGTCCCTGTCCCTCTCTCTTTCCCTGTCCCACTCTCTCCTTGTCCCTCTCTCTCTCTCTCCCTCCCTGTCTCGCTCTCTCTCTCTCTCTCTCCCTGTCCCTCTCTCTCCCTGTCCCTCTCTCTCGTATTGTCCCTCTCTCTCCGTGTCCCTCTGTCTCTCTCCCTTGCTCTCTCTCTCTCCCTGTCCCTCTCTCTCTCTCTGTCTCTCTCTCTCTCCCTGTTCCTCTCTCTCCCTGTCCCTCTCTCTCACTCTCTCCCTCCCTGTCCCTCTGTCTCTCTCCCTGTCTCTCTCTCTCCCTGTCCATCTGTCTCTCTCTCCCTTTCCCTCTCTCTCTCCCTGTCTCTCTCTCTCCCTGTCCCTCTCTCTCTCCCTGTTCTCTCTCTCTCTCTCCCTGTCCCTCTGTCTCTGCCTGTCCCTCTCTCTCCCTGTCCCTCTCTCTCTCCCTGTCCCTCTGTCTCTCTCCCTGCACCTCTCTCTCTCTCCCTGTCCCTCTCTCTCCCTGTCCCTCTCTCTGTCCCTGTCCCTCTCTCTTTCCCTGTCCCTCTCTCTCCTTGTCCCTCTCTCGCTCTCTCTCTCCCTGTCTCGCTCTCTCTCTCGCTCTCTCTCGCTGTCCCTCTCTCTCTCTCCCTGTCCCTCTCTCTCTTATTGTCCCTCTCTCTCCGTGTCCCTCTGTCTCTCTCCCTGGATCTCTCTCTCTCCCTGTCTCTCTCTCCCTGTCCCTCTCTCTCTCCCTCTCTCTCTCTCTCTCCCTGTCCCTCCGTCTCCATGTCCCTCTCTCTCCCTGTCCCTCTCTCACTCTCGCTATCCCTCTCTCCGTGCACCTCTCTCTCCGTGTCCCTCTCTCTCCGTCTCCCTCTGTCTCTCTCCCTGTCCCTCTGTCTCTCTCCCTGTCCCTCTGTCTCTCTCCCTGTCCCTCTGTCTGTCTCCCTGTCCCTCTCTCTCTCCCTGTCCCTCTCTCCTGTCCCTCTGTCTCTCTCCCTGCACCTCTCTCTCTCTCCCTGTCCCTCTCTCTCCCTGTCCCTCTCTCTGTCCCTGTCCCTCTCTCTTTCCCTGTCCCTCTCTCTCCTTGTCCCTCTCTCGCTTTCTCTCTCCCTGTCTCGCTCTCTCTCTCTCTCTCTGTCCCTCTCTCTCTCTCCCTGTCCCTCTCTCTCTTATTGTCCCTCTCTCTCCGTGTCCCTCTGTCTCTCTCCCTGGATCTCTCTCTCTCCCTGTCTCTCTCTCCCTGTCCCTCTCTCTCTCCCTCTCTCTCTCTCTCTCCCTGTCCCTCCGTCTCCATGTCCCTCTCTCTCCCTGTCCCTCTCTCACTCTCGCTATCCCTCTCTCCGTGCACCTCTCTCTCCGTGTCCCTCTCTCTCCGTCTCCCTCTGTCTCTCTCCCTGTCCCTCTGTCTCTCTCCCTGTCCCTCTGTCTGTCTCCCTGTCCCTCTCTCTCTCTGTCTCTCTCTCTCTCTCTCCCTGTCCCTCTCTCTCCCTGTCCCCCTCTCTCTCTCTCTCTCCCTGTCCCTCTGTCTCTCTCCCTGTCCCTCTGTCTCTCTCCCTGTCTCACACTCTCCCTGTCCCTCTCTCTCTCTCCCTCTCCCTTTGTCTCTCTCCCTGTCTCGCTCTCTCTCTCTCCCTGTCCCTCTCTCTCTCTCCCTGTCCCTCTCTCTCTTATTGTCCCTCTCTCTCCGTGTCCCTCTGTCCCTCTCCCTGTCTCTCTCTCTCTCCCTGTCTCTCTCTCTCCCTGTCCCTCTCTCTCTCCCTCTCTCTCTCTCTCCCTGTCCCTCCGTCTCCATGTCCCTCTCTCTCCCTGTCCCTCTCTCACTCTCGCTATCCCTCTCTCCGTGCACCTCTCTCTCCGTGTCCCTCTCTCTCCGTCTCCCTCTGTCTCTCTCCCTGTCCCTCTGTCTCTCTCCCTGTCCCTCTGTCTGTCTCCCTGTCCCTCTCTCTCTCCCTGTCCCTCTCTCCTGTCCCTCTGTCTCTCTCCCTGCACCTCTCTCTCTCTCCCTGTCCCTCTCTCTCCCTGTCCCTCTCTCTGTCCCTGTCCCTCTCTCTTTCCCTGTCCCTCTCTCTCCTTGTCCCTCTCTCGCTCTCTCTCTCCCTGTCTCGCTCTCTCTCTCTCTCTCTGTCCCTCTCTCTCTCTCCCTGTCCCTCTCTCTCTTATTGTCCCTCTCTCTCCGTGTCCCTCTGTCTCTCTCCCTGGATCTCTCTCTCTCCCTGTCTCTCTCTCCCTGTCCCTCTCTCTCTCCCTCTCTCTCTCTCTCTCCCTGTCCCTCCGTCTCCATGTCCCTCTCTCTCCCTGTCCCTCTCTCACTCTCGCTATCCCTCTCTCCGTGCACCTCTCTCTCCGTGTCCCTCTCTCTCCGTCTCCCTCTGTCTCTCTCCCTGTCCCTCTGTCTCTCTCCCTGTCCCTCTGTCTGTCTCCCTGTCCCTCTCTCTCTCTGTCTCTCTCTCTCTCTCTCCCTGTCCCTCTCTCTCCCTGTCCCCCTCTCTCTCTCTCTCTCTCCCTGTCCCTCTGTCTCTCTCCCTGTCCCTCTGTCTCTCTCCCTGTCTCACACTCTCCCTGTCCCTCTCTCTCTCTCCCTCTCCCTTTGTCTCTCTTCCTGTCTCGCTCTCTCTCTCTCCCTGTCCCTCTCTCTCTCTCCCTGTCCCTCTCTCTCTTATTGTCCCTCTCTCTCCGTGTCCCTCTCTCCCTCTCCCTGGATCTCTCTCTCTCCCTGTCTCTCTCTCTCTCCCTGTCCCTCTCTCTCTCCCTCTCTCTCTCCCTGTCCCTCCGTCTCCATGTCCCTCTCTCTCCCTGTCCCTCTCTCACTCTCGCTATCCCTCTCTCCGTGCACCTCTCTCTCCGTGTCCCTCTCTCTCCGTCTCCCTCTGTCTCTCTCCCTGTCCCTCTGTCTCTCTCCCTGTCCCTCTGTCTGTCTCCCTGTCCCTCTCTCTCTCTGTCTCTCTCTCTCTCTCTCTCCCTGTCCCTCTCTCTCCCTGTCCCCCTCTCTCTCTCTCTCTCCCTGTCCCTCTGTCTCTCTCCCTGTCCCTCTGTCTCTCTCCCTGTCTCACACTCTCCCTGTCCCTCTCTCTCTCTCCCTCTCCCTTTGTCTCTCTCCCTGTCTCGCTCTCTCTCTCTCCCTGTCCCTCTCTCTCTCTCCCTGTCCCTCTCTCTCTTATTGTCCCTCTCTCTCCGTGTCCCTCTGTCTCTCTCCCTTGCTCTCTCTCTCCCCCTGTCTCTCTCTCTCCCTGTCCCTCTCTCTCTCCCTCTCTCTCTCTCCATGTCCCTCCGTCTCCATGTCCCTCTCTCTCCCTGTCCCTCTCTCACTCTCCCTATCCCTCTCTCTCTGTGTACCTCTCTCTCCGTGTCCCTCTCTCTCCGTCTCCCTCTCTCTCCGTCTCCGTCTGTCTCTCTCCCTGTCCCTTTTTCTCTCTCCCTGTTCCTCTCTCTCTCTCCCTGTCTCTCTCCCTGTCCCTCTCTTTCCCCAGTCCCTCTCTCTCTGTGTCCGTGTCCCTCTCTCTCTCTGTGTCCGTGTCTCTCTGTCTATCTCCCTGTCCCTCTCTCTCTCTCCCTGTCCCTCTCTCTCCCCCGTCCCTCTGTCTCTCTCCCTGTCTCTCTCTCTCTCTGTGACCGTGTCACTCTGTCTTTCTCCGTGTCCCTCTGTCTCTCTCCCTGTCCCTCTCTCTCTCCATGTCCCCCTCTCTCTCCCTGTATCTCAAATCCTCTAACCATGGTAACATCCTTGTAAATCTTTTCTGAACCCTTTCATGTTTCACAACATCCTTCCGATAGGAAGGAGACCAGAATTGCACGCCATCTTCCAACAGTGGCCTAACCTATGTCCAGTCCAGCTGCAACATGACCTCTCAATGCCTATACTCAAATCTCTGACCAATAAAGGAAAGCATACCAAACGCTGCCTTCATTATCTTATCCACCTGCCACTCTGCTCTCACGGAGCTACGAACCTGCACTTCAAAGTCTCTTTGTTCAGCAACTCTCCTTCGGAGCTGACCATTAAGTGTATAAATCCTTCTCAAATTTGCTTTCCCAAAATGCAGCACCTCGTGTTTATCGAAGTGGAATAGAATTGAAGGTTTTGGGGTGTTTTTGAAACATGCCTGTCACACATACATGGAAGTGAGTTACACATTGGAATCTAAACGAGAGGGTTCCGGGTGATTCATATAATCCCGACAGTGGGGAAACAAGTGCTTCAGCCCAACAAGACCACACTGACCCTCTGAAGAATAACCCATCCAGTCCCATTTCCCCACATTTATCCCTGACTAATGCAACTCACCTACACATCCCTGAATACCATAGCAATTTTAACAGGGTTTGGATTGGATGGTTAAAATACAGAATAACAGATACCCAGGAGTGTGATACAGACTGGAATCTAATCAAAGGATTGAGGTGGCTAATGTGCAGAGCCCCTTAAAATTGGAAGTCAGTTACAGATTGGAATTTTATCACTGGGATTCGGGATGATTATGTGTAGAATACCAGATACCCAGGAGTGAGCTGCAGATTGCATTCACATTTAGGGTATTGGGCGATTTTATAGACAGAGCAACGGGATACGAGATGAGAGAAAGCAGAGGAGAAAGTACCCACCAATGACCAACTCAACAATGAGACGAGCCAGACAGGATTCAACTGCTGTATGTGGAGGTTTCCATGAGTTCTGAAAGATGGGAGAGAAACAGGCAGATACCCACAGTTTCTATGATGTTGCAGTCAAATATCTGAAGGACAGGGAATCCCTCAGCAGAGACGCAGAGTTAAACTCTGTTTAAACTCTCTCCCTCACACACACATCCACACATAGAAACTGAATATAATGTGGAGAAATGTCCATGTGCAGCACAGATTTCCAAATTAAATCAGTGACAGACGAAAACCCCGTTCTCTGCCCAATCCCCACTTCCAGATCCAGGGACGTTTTGTCCCTGACCCAGGGCAGGTTTCTGACTGGATATTATTACATTGCAACATGAAGGTACTGAGTGTAACAGTTTGCTACATCCCATCATGTCATCTGCTTTGCTGTCAGTGTTTTGTGAATTATATTGAAAACATTCGCAGGTGCAAGAGAATATTCTGGAAGGTGATTTGCAATAAGAATAGAAATAGCTGAATCGTTTCTGTGTAAAATGATGAGAAATTCTGAAACAGTATTGTTCAGATGCTATAGCTGATCATGTACGTAAACCTCAGTAAGTTAACATGATGGTAGTGCCATTGGATAGGAGGACCCGTGATACATTGATCATTATTGAGATAAGATTGTGTTGGGAACATGAGCTTAACATGACAGGAAGTGGAATCAAATCAATGGATGGTTCATATACAAAATAACAGATAGCCCGGAGTGAGTTAAGGCATGGAATCTAATTGAGGGGTTCAGAGTGGTTTATATACAGAATAACAGATAGCCCAGGGTGAGTTGCAGTCTGGAATCTAATCGAGGGGTTCAGGCTGGTTTATGTTACAGAATAACAGATACCCCGGAGTGAGTTGCAGCCTGGAATGTAATCGAGGGGTTCGGGGTGGTTTATATACAGAAAACAGATACCCTGGCGTGAGTTAAGGCATGGCATCTAATTGAGGGGTTCAGGCTTGTTTGTATACAGAATAACAGATAGCCCTGAGTGAGTTAATGCGTGGTATCTAATCGAGGTGCTAACTGTGGTTTATATGCAAAATAACAGATATTTCGGAGTGAGTTACAGCCTGGAATCTAATCAAGGGGTTTAGGGTGGTTTATATACAGAATAACAGAAAGGCCGGAAAGAGTTACAGCCTGGAATCTAATCGCTGATTTCGGGATGGATTAAGTACAAAATAACAGGTAGCCGGGAGTGAGTTATATCCTGGAATCTAGTCTAGGGATTCAGTGTGGTTTATGTACAGAGTAACAGATACCCCAGAATGAGTTACAGCTTGGAATTTAATCAAGGGGTTCAGTGTGGTTATGTACTGAATAAAAACATAGGCCGGAGTGATTTACAGCCTTGAATCTCGTCAATGGGTTCCCAATTTAAACCCACAGAAGGTCAGTGTTGGATTTGAGAAACCCTTCAATTTGGGATAAGGCCTAGCCTAGCCTGATCAAACGCTGCAAATCTACGATTCAGTGGCTGAGCTCTTTCATGTTTTGTATATTATGTTTCTCTCATATATTAGGAGCTTGGAAAGTAAGGCAGACCTTATTGGAATGTCACATTGTCTCTCCGCATTCACTGTAAACTGGTTCTGGGATTTGCATTTTAATCATCTTCAAAGAGCTGTCTCCATTTCCTATCTCTGCTAGCATCAATGAATGGAAACGGCTTTTGACACATTGCCCCCTCTCCCTTGCTGAAAGTATTCCTGACACAAATCAGTCAGGCAGACATTTTAGATTTGTCCACAGCCACCATTTTATATCAGGAAAAAGATGACATTGAGTTTATAAATAAGGAAAAGCAAGAGAGACTGGCAACATCAATACAGTTTGAAAATATATAAAACATTGAACACGCACACAGAATCACGCACAAACAGACATACACAGACAGACAGAATCACACACACACAGATACAGACACCTTCCAGAAGCTGTCTCCATTTCCTATCTTGCAAGGGAATTCATGAATTGGATGATGCATTCATGCAGGACAGTAAACAGCTTTTGAGATTTTCCCCATTGTGACAGAAATTCAGCCCCAATCTGAAACTTGGAGATATGTAACAGAACAGAAATGAAACAGCAGCCTTCTGTATTCCTGTTCCCAATGTAACATTTGATCATTTAGTTTATCTTGTCTTCGGTCTAACATCCAACAAGGATCACTTCACTGATCCAATAACACATCCCCAGGAGTGAGTTTTAGACTGGAATCTAATTGAGGGGTTTAGGGTTTACATACAGCATATGAGATACCCAGGAGTGAGGGACAGAATGGAATCAAATCGAGGGTTTTAGCGTTAAAATACAGCATATGAGATACCCAAGAGTGAGGGACAGACTGGAATCTAATCGAGGGGTTCGGGGTGGTTTATATAAAGCATAAGAGATACCCAAGAGTGAGGGACAGACTGGAATCAAATCGAGGGGTTCAGGGTGGTTTGCATACAGAATAACAGATAACAAGGAGTGAGTCACAAAATCGCAGAGTCATACAGTCATAGAGATGTACAGCATGGAAACAGACCCATTGGTCTAATCTGACCATGCCGACCAGATATCCTAACCTACTCTAGACTCTTTGTCAAGCACTTGGCCCATCTCCCTCCAAACCTTCCCATTCATATACCCATCGAGCTGCATTGTAAATGTTGCAATTGTACCAGCCTCCACCACTTCCTCTGACAGTTCATTCCATTCATGTACCACCCTTTGAGTGAACAAGTTACCCCTTAGGTCTCTTTCATATCTTTCCCCTCTCACACTAAACCTATGCCCTAGGATAAGGCCTAGCCTAGCCTAACCTGGTCCAGATTTATTCGCCTCACACCTTTCCACATTAAACTCCATTTGCGATCTTTCAGTCCTGCTGTGCAGCTTATCTATACCTTTCTGTAACCTACAATATCCTTCGTCACTATCCACAACTCTACCGACCTTAGTGTCTTCTGAAAATTTACTAACCCATCCTTCAATGCCCTCATTCAGGTCATTTATATAAATAACAGCAACAGTGGACACAAAACACATCCTGGAAGTACCCACCAGTAACAGAACTCCAGGATCGATATTTCCCATCAGCTACTACCCTCTGCCTTCTTTCAGTGAGTCAATTTCTGATCCAAACTATTAAATTACCCACAATCCCATGCCTCCGTATTATCGGCAATCGCCTACCATGGGGAACCTTAACAAACGCCTTACTGAAATACATATACACCACATCATCTGCTTCATCCTCATCCATCTTTGTTTACCTTCTTAAAGAACACAATAAGGTTTGTGAGGGCACGACCTACCCTTTACAAAACCGTGTTGACTATCCTTAAACAACTTAATCATCTCCAGATGATTATAAATCCTATCCCTTACAATCCTTTCCAATACTTTACCCAGAATCAAAGTAAAGCTCATAGGTCTATAACTACCAGGATTTCTCCACTCCCCTGCAAGGCGTGGTACGATGGCACAGTGGTTAGCACTGCTGCCCCAGAGCACCAGAAACCCGGCTTCAATTCCTGCCTCAGCCAACTGTCTGTGTGGAGTTTGCACATTCTCGCCGTGTCTGTGTGGGTTTCCTCCGGGTGTTCCAGTTTCCTCCCACAGTCCTAAATGTGCAGGTTAGCTGAATTGGCCATGCTAAATTGCCCATAGTGTTCGGTGAAGGGGTAACTATATATAAACATGTTTATAAAAATGTCTGTAGGTTTAACCCTCAGTCTTCGATGCTCCAGGGAAAATAGCCCCAGCCTATTCTGCAACAACCCTGGAAACATCTTTTTAATCTTTTCTAAGACCTTCCATTTTTCACAACATCATTCTGATATCAGGGAGACTAGAATTGCACAGAGTACTCCATTTGTGTTGTAACGTAGTAATCTTTCACTCCCTGAGTTCCCCAGTCTTGGTGCACAGTAAGTCCTGGAATGAACAATTTGTTTAGGATCTTAGCCATATCCAGCAGTTATGCACATCGACGGCATCATTGATCTTTAAGGGCCCAAATTTGTCCAGAATTAGCAGTTTACTGTTATTGTATCTATATTACCTAAAATCAGTTTTGGATTGTCCTCATCCTTCTTTGCCGATGCGATTTCATGTCCCCTTTTTGCATTCCTGATTTCCATCCTACAGCTCCTGTATATCCTCAGGGATTCCCTTGATCCAGCTGGCTCTCCCTGACATGTGCCCCCTTTTCCTTGACCAGACCCTCAATGGACAGCCAGTGTTTCCGAATGCTGTCAGCATTGACCTGCACACAAACATGAACATGCTGGCGCTGATCGCTCAATTTAACTCACTTTTAAAGTATTCTCACTTGCCAGACTTCCCTTTCCCTGCAAATAGACTCCACAGTCACCTTTTGAACGTTCCTGGCTTATACGATCAAGATTGGTCTGGCCCCATTTTATAACTTGAACCTATGGACTAGGCTTGTCCTTTTCCATCGCTGTTTTCAAACTATAGAACTGTGGTCACTTTGGCAAAATGCTTTCCCACTAACGCCTCAGTCTCTTTCCCTACCTTGCTTCCCAAAGGGAGATTAGGTTTTGCCCAATTCTGTTTTCAGGCCATTTATATATTGATTGTAAGTTTACTGGAAATCAATTACCAAATTCCTCCCTTGCAAATGCTGGGAAGTTAAAAAAATCTACCATAACAGTCCTATTATTATGATTGACATTTGAGATCTCCCGACATATTTGTTCCTCAGTTTGCCACTTGTTATTAGGGCTTAGTAGGACAATCAAATCGAAGTGATGACACATTCTTATTTCTCTGTTCCACTAACATAGCTTCACTGGGTGATCCCACAGAAATATCCTTGAAGTACTGCTGGGATGAGTCATGAAATCAAAACACATCACCACGCGTCCTCTCTTGCCTCATATTTAATGCTTCCTGTGGTCTCTCTACCTTGAAACAATGAACTTCCAGTCCTGCCCCTCCCTCAGCTGTGTTTCTGTAAGAACTAATATCCCAGTTTCATGTTCCAATCCATGCCCTGAATTCATCTTCCTTCGCTGTCAGGCCCCTTGCATTGAAATAAATGCAGTTTAAGCATCAGTTTTCCCCCATTCCCTGCTATATTCTTGTCTTCCTTATCTCTTGAAATGGCTCTCTTTAACTTGTGTTCCAGCCTCAATCTTCTTTAGAACATAGAACATAGAACATAGAAGAATACAGCGCAGTACAGGCCCTTGGGCCCTCGATGTTGCGCCGATCCAAGCCCACCTAAACTACACTAACCCACTATCCTCCATATACCTATCCAATGCCCTCTTAAATGCCCATAAAGAGGGAGAGTCCACCACTGTTACTGGCAGGGCATTCCATGAACTAACGACTCGCTGAGTGAAGAACCTACCCCTAACATCAGTCCTATATCTACCCCCCCTTAATTTAAAGCTATGCCCCCTTGTAATACCCGACTCAATACGCGGGAAAAGGTTCATACTGTCGACCCTATCTAACCCCCTAATCATCTTGTACACCTCAATCAAGTCACCCCTAAACCTTCTTTTCTCTAGTGAAAATAGCCCCAAGTGCCTCAGTCTTTCCTCATACGATTTTCCTTTCATACCAGGCAACATCCTGGTAAACCTCCTCTGCACCCGTTCCAATGCCTCCACATCCTTCCTATAGTATGGCGACCAAAACTGCACACAATATTCCAGATGCGGCCGCACCAGAGTCCTATACAACTGCATCATGACCTCAGGACTCCGGAACTCAATTCCTCTACCAATAAAAGCCAGTACGCCATATGCCTTCCTCACCGCACTATTTACCTGGGTGGCAACTTTCAGAGATCTGTGTACATAGACACCAAGATCCCTCTGCTCATCCACACTACCAAGTATCCGGCCATTAGCCCAGTACCCCATCTTTTTGTTATTCTTCCCAAAGTGAATCACCTCGCACTTAGCTACATTGAATTCCATCTGCCACCTTTCTGCCCAGCTCTGCAGCTTCTCTATATCCTGCTGTAACCTGCCACATGCTTCCTCACTGTCAACAACTCCTCCGACTTTCGTGTCATCCGCAAACTTGCTCACCCAACCTTCTAACCCCTCTTCCAGGTCATTTATAAAAATGACAAACAGCAATGGTCCCAAAACAGATCCTTGCGGAACACCGCTAGTGACGGCACTCCATGAAGAAACTTTGCCATCAACTACTACCCTCTGTCTTCTTCCATCCAGCCAATTCCTAATCCAAACCTCCAACTCACCCTCAATGCCATATCTCCGTATTTTCTGCAGTAGCCTACCATGGGGAACCTTATCGAACGCCTTCCTAAAATCCATATATACCACATCTACCGCTTTCCCCTCATCAACCTCCTTCGTCACCTTTTCAAAGAATTCAATAAGGTTTGTGAGGCACGACTTGCCCTTCACAAAACCATGCTGACTATCCTTGATCACATTATTCCTATCTAGATGTGCATAAATCCTATCCCTTACAATTCTCTCTAAGACTTTGCCCACAACAGAAGTGAGACTCACCGGCCTATAGTTACTAGGGCTATCCCTACTCCCCTTTTTGAACAAGGGAACCACATTTGCTATCCTCCAGTCTTCTGGGACTACTCCTGTAGACAAAGAGGACATAAAAATCAAGGCCAATGGTTCTGCAATCTCCTCCCTTGCTTCCCAGAGAATCCTAGGATAAATGCCATCAGGCCCAGGGGACTTATCTATTTTCACCTTTTCCAGGATTTCCAACACCTCTTCTCTACATACCTCAAAGCCATCCATTCTACTTATTTGTGCCTCAGTATTCTCATCGACAACAATGCCCTGTTCCTGAGTGAATACTGAAGAAAAGTATTCATTCAGTGTCTCCCCAATCTCTTCCGCCTCCACACGCAACTTCCCCCTACTATCCTTGACTGGACCTATTCCTACCCTAGTCATTCTTTTATTCCTAACATACCTATAGAAAGCCTTAGGGTTTTCCCTAATCCTATCTACTAAGGACCTTTCGTGTCCCCTCCTTGCTGCTTTTAGCTCTCTCTTCAGGTCCTTCCTGGCTACCGTATAACTCTCTATCGCCCCAATTGAACCTTCACGTCTCATCTTGAGATAGGCCGCCCTCTTCCATTTAACAAGGGATTCCAATTCCTTATTAAACCACGGCTCCCTCGCACGACCCTTTCCTACCTGCCTGACAGGTACATAATCATCAAGGACACTCAATAGTTGCCCCTTGAACAAGTTCCACATATCATTTACACTCTTGCCTTGGAGTCTACTTTTCCAAGCCACACATCCTAAGTCATGCCTCACCGCGTCATAATTTCCCTTACCCCAGCTATAATTCTTGCCCTGTAGTACACACTTATCCCTCTCCATCACGAGTGTAAAAATCACCGAATTATGGTCACTATCCCCAAAGTGCTCACCTACCTCTAATTCTAACACCTGGCCTGGTTCGTTACCCAGAACCAAATCCAGTATGGCCTCACCTCTTGTTGGCCTGTCTACATATTGTGTCAGGAAACTCTCCTGCACACATTGAACAAACACTGACCCATCTAACGAACTTGAGCTATAGCTTTCCCAATCAATATCAGGAAAGTTAAAGTCCCCCATAACAACCACCCTATTACTGTCACTCATCTCCTGAATCACCTTCCCAATCCTTTCTTCAATGATTCTAGGACTATTAGGAGGCCTGTAAAAGACTCCTAACAGGGTGACCTCACCTTTCCTATTCCTAACCTCAGCCCAAACTACCTCAGATGGCAAGTCCTCATCCATCGTCCTTTCCACCGCTGTAATACTATCTTTGACAAGCAATGCCACACCTCCCCCTCTTTTACCCCCACCTCTAAACCTACTAAAACATTTAAATCCCGGAACCTGCAACAGCCAATCCTGTCCCTGTTCTAGCCATGTCTCCGTAATAGCCACAACATCGAAGTCCCAGGTACCAACCCACGCTGCAAGTTCACCTACCTTATTTCGTATACTTCTTGCATTGAAGTATACACACTTCAAACAACTTCCCTGTTTACAGGCACCCTCCTTGGAAATTGATGCCATGTTCCTCACCTCCCTACACTCCAGGCCCTGCACCCTGAAGCTACAATCTGGGTTCCCATGCCCCTGCCAAGTTAGTTTAAACCCCCCCCAAGAGCACTAGCAAACCTCCCCCCAAGGATACTGGTTCCCCTCAGGTTCAGGTGTAGACCATCCTGTTTATAGAGGTCCCACCGTCCCCAGAAAGAACCCCAGTTATCCAAAAACTGGAACCCCTCCCTCCTGCACCATCCCTGAAGCCACGCATTTAATTGTTCTCTCTCCCTATTCCTCGAATCTCTATCACGTGGCACGGGTAACAAACCAGAGACAACAACTCTGTTTGTTCTAACTCCAAGCTTCCAACCTAGCTCCCTGAAAGCCTGTCTAACATCCTCAGCACTCCTCCTACCTATGTCGTTGGTGCCAATGTGGACCACGACTTCGGGTTGCTCCCCCTCCCCCTCCAGGACCCGGAAAACACGATCAGAGACATCACGTACCCTTGCACCTGGGAGGCAACATACCAAACGTGAGTCTCTCTCGTTCCCACAAAACCGCCTATCTGTGCCACGAACTATCGAGTCCCCAATTACTACTGCTCTGCTCTTCTTCACCCTTCCCTTCTGAGTAACGGGGACAGGCTCCGTGCCAGAGACCTGAGCCCCGTTACTTACCCCTGGTAAGTCATCCCCCCCACAAGTATCCAAAACGGTATACTTGTTCTGGAGGGGAATGGCCGCAGGAGGTCCCTGCACTGGCTGCTTCCTCCCAGTCCCCCTCACTGTAACCCATCTATCTGCCATCTTTGGAGTTACTACTTCCCTATAACTCTGATCTATGACCCCCTCTGCCTCCCGAATGATCCGAAGTTCATCCAACTCCAGCTCCAGTTCCCTAACACGGTCTTGGAGGAGCTGGAGATGGGTGCACTTCCTGCAAGTGTAATCGGCAGGGATGTCGATGGCATCCCTCACCTCATACATGTTGCAGGAGGAACATTGCACTGCCTTCACTGCCATCCCTCTAAAGCTAACTGTTTAAACAAAAACTGTGTCTAAATAATACAAGCAAAATTCAGCACTTACCTGCTTGCCACAACAGATGTTATTATTAGGTTAGAGGAGGAGGGCGGGTGGGAGGCACTACCCGTGTAGTGCCTCGGGTTCCTCTCCTTCACGCTTTTAAAGGGGGAAAAAACTAACCCAGCTAAGCTTACACTAACTGCTTCCGGGTCTCGGCTGCCCCTCTGCTTGCCGTCACTTCCTCTGCTGCTCCCGCTCTTTCTGTGAAGGAGAGAGAAAACAAAACACCGATGCCCGCTACAGGTAAGTAATTTTGAAAAAAACTCTTACCTTAGCTGTAGTCTCCCGGGTTCACCTCAACTCGGCCACTGCTCCCACTCAAATGACCGTTGGTGGTGAAACAGTGAGTATTTATACTCAGTTCTCCTTCCCGGCTGTCCCTCTGCTTGCCGTCACTTCCTCTGCTGCTCCCGCTCTTTCTGTGAAGGAGAGAGAAAACAAAACACCGATGCCCGCTACAGGTAAGTAATTTTGAAAAAAACTCTTACCTTAGCTGTAGTCTCCCGGGTTCACCTCAACTCGGCCACTGCTCCCACTCAAATGACCGTTGGTGGTGAAACAGTGAGTATTTATACTCAGTTCTCCTTCCCGGCTGTCCCTCTGCTTGCCGTCACTTCCTCTGCTGCTCCCGCTCTTTCTGTGAAGGAGAGAGAAAACAAAACACCGATGCCCGCTACAGGTAAGTAATTTTGAAAAAAACTCTTACCTTAGCTGTAGTCTCCCGGGTTCACCTCAACTCGGCCACTGCTCCCACTCAAATGACCGTTGGTGGTGAAACAGTGAGTATTTATACTCAGTTCTCCTTCCCGGCTGTCCCTCTGCTTGCCGTCACTTCCTCTGCTGCTCCCGCTCTTTCTGTGAAGGAGAGAGAAAACAAAACACCGATGCCCGCTACAGGTAAGTAATTTTGAAAAAAACTCTTACCTTAGCTGTAGTCTCCCGGGTTCACCTCAACTCGGCCACTGCTCCCACTCAAATGACCGTTGGTGGTGAAACAGTGAGTATTTATACTCAGTTCTCCTTCCCGGCTGTCCCTCTGCTTGCCGTCACTTCCTCTGCTGCTCCCGCTCTTTCTGTGAAGGAGAGAGAAAACAAAACACCGATGCCCGCTACAGGTAAGTAATTTTGAAAAAAAAAAAAAACTCTTACCTTTCTGACCCTACGACTGTTTAAAATACAACACCCTGCCAGATTAGATTATATCCTCTCTAGCAGCGCCAGCAATTCGCCCCACCAGGATGTGGGTCACCCTCGCACTCCCAGTTCAGGTGCCTTCCCCACCCGGTCCACCTGCGCTGACACCTTCAGGGATCTTTGGATTGTCCACTCAGGTCCCTGTGTTCCTCAGCACTCCACAAGGTCTGAACACTCATTATGTCTGTCCTTCGCTTATCGTACCTCCCACAGGGTATGACCTCACATTGATCAGAACTAAACTCTGCTCAGATTATCATCTGATCGTCATCAGACTGTAGCTAGAGACCATCCGCCTCACGTGAACAACATCTTCACCTTTCATGTCATCTGCAAACCGACTAATGATATCTTCTGCTTTCACTTCAGAGTAATTATTCCACAGAATAACCAGCGATCGTGCCTGCACAGATCCCTGTGGTACACCCGCTGGTGAAACAATTTCAAACACGAAAAAGATTATCCACCAATTTTGTATCCAAATTACCAACTTGTCTTGGATCGCATAGGCTCTTTCCTTTTGGACCAGCCTTCCATGTGGGAACTTGTCAAAGGCCTTAATGACTCCATTTAACCCACATCATCTGCACTGCCCTCTTCGGTATTTTTAGACACCATTTCAAAAAAGTAAACTGAATTCCTCCGACAGTATCTTCCTCTATCAAATCCGTGATGACTAATCCGAGTTGATCCTTGCATTTGCAAGTGTCAATTCATCCTCAGAGTGGTATCCAATAATTTCCCTCCCTCCTGCTGTCAGAATATCTGCTCTATAATTACCTGGCCTATCCCTGCTGCCCTTCCTGAACAAATGAACCACATTAGCGATCCTCCAGTCATTCGGCACTTCACCTGTTGCCAGCAAAGCATTAAACATATCCACCAGGTCCCCAACAATCTCCTCTCTTATTTCCCATAGCAGCCATGGATACATTCATTGCGCACTGGGGATTTCTCCACCTTTTTATGCCTGTGAAAATATTTAGTACCTCCTCCTTGTTCATCTTAACATGTTTTAGAACATCACCATCCCGTCTGAAATCCCCAACTACAATGTCTTTCTCTTGCGTGAATACAGATGGGAAGTATTCATTGAAGACCTCACCTACTTCCTCTTGCTCCATGCTCAGATTATTTCTTTGGTTTCTAATAGGCATGGCCCTTTCCTCAGTTACCCTTTTATTCTAACTACACTGACAAAGTACTTTGTAGTTTTTCTTTCATAGTATCTGACAAGAATATTTCACAGCCATTTCTAAGGACCCCATTGCACTCCCTGTACTTGGGAATGGCTTCACCTTGTTTTATTGCACTGTGTTTTCTTCATCAAACTCACGATATCGTTTGATCTGTATTCACTGGAATTGCTGCCTTTACTACTCCCTCTTCATGAACACAATGGGATCGGGTCCTGTGAAATGAGTATCAGGCGTTAGGTAAGAAGTTAAAAAGCAGGACTTCAAGGGCAGTAATCTCTAGATTACTCCTAGTGCCACCTGCCCCAGTGAGGATAGACATAGAAAGATTGGCCGGGGGGTGGATGTTTGCCTGAGGAGCTGTTGGAGGGGGAAGGGTTTTCTGTTCTTGGATCATTGGGATCTCTTCTGAGATAGAGGTGACCTGTATGGGGGGTGGGGGGTGGAGAGGATGGGTTAGACTTGAACCAGAGGGGCACCAGTATCACTGCGGGAAGATTTGCTCGTGTTACCCTGGAAGATGTAAAATATTTTGGAAGGAGGTTGGGACTCTGACTAAGAGAGGGAACATCGAAAAGTCAGGGGAAAATACATTAGCCATTGAGAGCAAGTTTCCTATTCAGGATATCCAGGGGCACGGACGAGGGAGGGAAAAGACTTCTGGTTTAAAGTTCATTTATTTCAATGCATGAGGCCTGACTGGTAAGGCAGACGAGCTCAGAGCATGAATTAGCTCTGGGGACTGGGATATTATAGCCATAATCGAAACATGGCTGAGAGAAGGGCAGGACTGGCAGCTCAGTGCTCCAGGATACAGAAGCTACAGGCGGGACATAAGGACAAGTAAGTGAGGAGGGAAGTTGTCCTTTTGGTAAAGGAGGACATAACAACAGTGATTAGAAAGGATATTCTTAAAGAGTCATCAAATTAGGCCACATATTTAGAACTTAGAATCAAAACAGGGGTGGTCACTCTGTTGGGATTGTATTATAGACCCCCAAATAGCCGGCAGGTACGAGAGGAGCAGATGTGTAGAGAGATTCGAGATACCTATCGGAATAACAGAGTAGTATTGGTTGGAGATTTTAATTTTCCCAGTATTGACTGGACCACCCAGAGAGTAAAAGGCCCGTACTGAGTGCAATTTGTCAAATGTGTCCAAGAACGTTTCCTAAATCAAGATGCAACTCTAACAAGGCCCAACTCTACTCAGGCGGGTGCAACACTGGACCTCCCCTCAGAAAATGTGGTCGGGCAAGTGAGTGAATTGTCAGTCAGAGAGCACTTTGGGTCCAGTGACCACAACTGTCTTAGTTTTAACATAGTTATGGAAAAATATCAGACAGATCCACAGATTAAGGTGTGAAACTGGAGTAGGGCCAGGTTTGGGGCCATTAGGCAGGATCGAGCAGAGGTCGATTAGGTGAATTAAAAATAACACAAAACCAGGTTATAGTCCAACAGGTTTATCTCACAGCACCAGCTTTCAAAGTGCAGGTGATCATCCTAAAAGATGAAAATTTAAATTAAATGTGTTTAGTATTACATTCCATGACACTGCAATCCTGTTGCTATACATTCTGTGCCTTATGATTGTGCTCCACAACCACCTGATGAAGCAGCGAACCAAAACCAATCGCTCCCAAATAAACCTGCTGGACTGGAAGCTGGTGTTGTGTGATTTTTAACTTTACCCATCCCAGTCCCCACCGGCTCCTCCACATCATGCTCCCGTCAACTGGGTGAGTCAGTTTGAAGGAAAATGAATGACTGGACAATGGGAGCCTTTTAAAAGTGTGATATGAAGAATGCAGGTCAAATTTGTCCCTGTTAGAGTGAAGGGAAAAGTTGGCAGGTTTAGGGATTCGTGGCTTATGAGGGATATTGAAGTTCTGGTCTGGAAAATGAAGATGGTATACATTGGTTTTAAACTTTCCATATCTACCTCACCTCGCTCACCAGACTGATTGACAATCAATCTGTGAAGACCCTACAATCCTCTCAGGTCTCTGCAGCATTCCGATCTGTAGAACCCGCTCCAATGCCTGTGACTCTCCCAAACCAGCTCCTAGAAGATTCCCTATCTGTGTGACATCCAACCGTCGCCAGCACGCACCCTGTCAATGCAAGCTCCTCCAGTCTCTCTATCTATCCACCCATCTCTATAACCTTCTCCAGCTGTTACACCCCTATCTGTGTAAACTGCACCCTCCCCTACAACACTTCCCACTTTGACCAACTTTAAAAGATTAGTCATGCTCCCTTATCTGTGAAACTGTCTCCAACCAAAATTGCCCTTGTTATCTCCTGGAAAATCTGTCTGATTCCACTTCCTCCATGTCTAAATAACCTGCAGAACCTAAGCCTTCCTGTATCTATAAACATCGCTGTCACGACTACCCTTCATAAGTCTGTATGTTCTTCCTGTCTGTACAACCGTCTTTACCTCTGTCATCTGCTCTGGTCCCTAAACAATCCCTGTCTGTGTAACCCTCCCCAATCTAACAACATCCTTATCCCTGTAAAGTGCTCCACCCCTCCCAATCTTCTTTGCTCAGTGAAACCCCTCCAGCTCTCCACATCTCCGCAGGGTCCTGCAGTTCCACAAAACATCCCTCTATGTGGAACTTCCACCAGAGACCACTACCCACCATATTTTTAATCACCTGCTGACCCCTCTATCTCTGTTCCCAGCTTCAGTCCCGACAACCCTTCTTCCATATACAACATCATCAAGTCCTTGCAATCCTCCAGATCTGAGGAAACTCCAGCAGACATTGTCACTCCCTCATGATCTCTGACTGCCTACAGTGATTTGAAACTTCTGCAATTCAATAACATTTCCAGTCTCCATGCCCTGCCGATCATGGTGAACTGTTCCAAACCTCTCAACTCTCCCCGCCTGTGTTCATCATCAAGTTGATACAACTCGTCTCATATCTGTAGTGCCCTGCAGACCCTACTTTCCTCCCCGTTTTTGTGAATTCTGCGTATTGCTATTACTTTCCCTATCTGTGTAACTGCCTCCAGTTACTACAGCGTCTTTACTGTGTAGCCCCCATCAGAACCTAAAGCCATGCTATCTGTGAAACCTCCTTCAGGTCTATATCCTCCAACTTACTGAAACCTGCTGTCACCATTGCAACCCTCATTGTTACTCAACATTGCTTCGTCTTTAAAACCATCCCTAACAGTGTGATCTCCTCCACTGTGAACAACACTCCCAGTCTGTGCAATGGGCGTTGCGTAGTTTTATAAAAGGAGATTTTTTTACAAATTCTGTTGGATTCTATATTTTGGTGTGACCATAATAGGCAGAATAGATAAGGGTGGGGGAGGCTAGTAGCGGTCGAAGTATATTTGAAATTTCAGAAGCATTTTGATAAGTTTCAACAAGGGCTAAATATTAGTTCGGGAGAGAATAGGGCCCCTGAAAGGTCAATGAGGCTGTCTGTGAGGAATCACTGCTGATGGGGGAGGTTCGAAACAAATATTTTGCATTTTGATTTACTTTGGAGAAAGACATGGAAGCTCGGGATCTTGGGAAAAGACATAGTGATATATCGAACAGAGTTCATATTGGAAAACAGGATGGTTTAAAATAAAAAAAAAGTTTATAAAACCTTGGGACATGACCAGATGTATCCCTGCGCTCTGTGAGAAGCTCGGGAGGAATTTACAGGGCACCTCACAGAAATATTTGTATCATCAACAGCCACTCCAGCCCAGTGAGACCCTGATGGCAGCGGTGGGTAAGTTGTTGGAGGAGATTCTGAGAGAAAGGATCATCATGCATTTGGAAAGGCAAGGACGGATCAGCGATGGTCAGCATGACCTTGTGCACGGGAAACCATGTCTCACAAACTGGATTTAGTGTTTGTGGAGATAGAAAAGTGATAGATCAAGTCAGAGCAGTGGATGATGTCCACATTAACTTTAGCAAGGCCTTTGACAAGGTTTTTCATGGCAGACTGGTTCATAAGTTTAGATCAGTCATAACCAGGGATCACTCACCAACTGGAAACAAAATTGGATTGACGGTAAGAGACTGAGCATGCTCATAGAGAGTTGCTGCTCAAACTGAAGGCCTGTGACCAACGGTGTGTCATGGAGTTCGGTGCTAGGTAACTGTTATGCATCATTTATATGAACGGATTGGATGATAATACAGGAGTCATGGTTAGCAAGTTTGTAAGTGAGATTGGAAGTGGTGGTAAAGTGGACAGTGAAAAGGATTATCTGAGAGTGGGCCAATGAGTTTAGGAATAGCCTGTGGAGAAATACACAGTGTTGCACTCTGGTAAAGCTGACCAGAGCTGGACTTGTACAGTCAGAGACCCAGGGATGCAGGTAAAAGTTTCTTTGAAAGTGGTGTCACAGGTAGACAGGTTGGTGAAGCAGATGTTTGGGATGCTTACCTTCATTGGTCAGTGCATTGAGATTAGGGGTTGGGATGTCATGTCATGTTATATCTGTACAGGATATTAGTGAGGCCACCATAAAAATAGTGTTGATTACCTGGAAAAACTTAACTGGTTCACGTCTGTCCTTTAGGGAAGGACATCTGACATTGTTACCTGACATCTGACACCATGGCTCACATGTGACTCCAGACCCGTAGCAACATGGCTGACTCTGAGCTGCCCTCTGGGAAATTAGCTGTGGGGCAAAGAATGCTGACTCAATCAGTGACATCCTTATCGAATGAATGAATACATAAAAAATACATGTCCCTCCCTATCACTGCAATCCCCTCCAGCGCAGCAATCCGTACTGGCTTTGTAACACCGTTCAGGCCCTTGTCCCTCTCTGTAAAACTCTCACCACCTCCAGCACCTTCACCTCTCCCTGTTCCTATCATCCGATTAAACCCTGACAATGTTTCCCCTTCCCACTGCACTCCTCCTGCAAGTAGACCCATAGCGATCCCTTTAACAAATACTTCCATATTTCTAAAGCATTAGATTCTTCAGAACTGTTCGGTTTTTGTCTTCTGCGCATCGCTTAATGAAGTCTGGTAAATCCTGGGAATTACTGAGCAAAGACCGTCCAAAGTGGGGGAGGATTGGGACGGCGTCGAGCAGCTGGACACTTGATGTGGGGAAAAAGGGGAATCCAGGAGAAAACAGCACAAGGAGCGCGCTGTCACACCAACGTCCCACCCATCCTCATCCCACGGCCACCTTCTGCCCCAAGTGCGGAAGGCCACATCGGCCTGTACAGCCACCCACAGACTCCCCTGAGAGTGGGAGAGAGTCAGCCTCGTGTGTGACCCACCGCCAATGAGATGGTGAGAAAGGGAATTTGAATCTCCTTTCAGTTGCCCTACTGTTTTTGTTACAAATTCCAATAATTCTCTGCCCAATGCCATGCCTCACAATGTAATGCTGTAAAGGGGCCTTAGCACTGCCCTTCACCTTCTGTGTTCTGAATCTTATCCCCAGAATTTCGTTTCCTCACGATTGATAATCTGAGGCCACATATAATCACATTGTTATCCCTAACGATGAGAGTTCCCCATTCTCCTTCCCACTCTGCCTGACTTTTCACAATGTTGTGTGGCCGTGAATATTAATGCCCCACCTTTTGTTTACCCTGTGACCACGTCTCCTTGATGGTGATTAGCTAGAAATCCCACGAGCATATCCCTTATTACAAATGCTTCGTGCATTCAAATTACGAAATAGTAATCTGGTTTTGAAATCACAAATTCCTGTCACAAACCTATCCGCTGATGTATAGTTTTAGTTAAACTTAGTCTCTTCCTGTTTCTCCTCAGCCACAGCCCCATGTTTAAATATTTGAATATTTCTCTATGGAATTGGGAATTTCCTTTCCGCTGAGCCCTGTCCCTCCTTGTCTGTGTCAGTTTAAAGCTCTCTACATTGTCCTGGTCATATGATTGACCAGGACACACACTGGTCCCAGTACTGTACCATCTCAATAAAATAGCTGACTCCTCCCTGAGTACTGGTAGCAGTGCATACTGCATCAGACCCAATTCTTCTGACACTATGGTTTGATCCTGAAATCTCTGGTGATATCACTCAGTCTCTCACCATTTGGTATCCCACACTGTGTGGGTCTAATTGCTGCTTCTGTCAGCGTCTCTCACTCTTACAGCCACTCCGGATCCGGAGCCAAAAGAATCCTCCGATCAGCAACAGTACAGACTAGGGATGGAGACTGGGATTTTCGTGATCTCTGCGGGACTCAGTGCTATTCGACATGAGTTATCCTCACTGCATCAGTCTAATTTCCCATTATGTCTATTTCTCTCCCATGCAGATAATCAGAATGTTGCTAACTCCTGTCTCATCCATCACCTTATTGAAGACGCTTGGTCAGCCAGAGAGAGATGGAGAGGGAGATCTGGAGTCTTCTGTAAATCCTGCAACCGGTAAGATCAATCATTGTAAACATGACAGGGTGGAGTTAGTGGCCATCTTTATTCAGACCTGGAACATAGGACATAGTTACAATGCTGGGCAAGGAAGAGCAACATTCTAGGCTTCATTCCCACCATCTTATGAGGGCCCTGCTCTCACCTGTGCTGTACTGGAACTCCCTGAGACTGCACAGGAGGTCCCAGGCATCAGTCTTGGCACATACTCTATTAGTGATCTCTGTAATATACTACAGTCCCGATAATCCTTCCTCTATTTGGAATCTCCTCTAGTACACACAATACTGTCTGTCTCTGTCAGGTTCTCCAATCCCTGACACCCTAATCCCTAAACGTCTCCAGAAGACACTAAATTCCTTCATCCCTGTAATCGCCGAGCCCTGTCTATCTCTGTAATCTCCTCCTACCAGTGCCAACCTCCATGTAAATGTGTTTTGTCTCTAAACTCTGCATCCAACTCTATCTAGGTAAACTTCTTCAGCTCTTACAACCCTTCCTTACCTATGAAAAAATCGTAACTTCCTTATTGTTATACTAATCTTCGATTTTAATCTATTTAAACTTCACCCTCACCCCACCAACCCTCCCGACCACAGGAGCCTCTTTCTGTTTGTGCAATCCTCCCCATCTGTGTAACTGTCTCCAACCCAGTAAACCTGGCATTCTCCATTGCCTTCCTAGATATGTAGCCTTATATTGTAAACATCTTCAGTCACTACAACCTTTCATATCTCTGTCAGTATACACAATAATCTCTTACTGAAATACTCCCTGTCTGTGCCTCTCAGTCTGCCGCTTCTCCCTATATCCATCCCTACCCCTATTTCCAGAATCTAATCCAGCTCCCTCTATCTCTGTAAATTCCTCCAATCCCCAAACCCCTTTGTCCCATGAACATTCTTGCCCAGATGTAACTCTGTTTAACTCTAACATCGAGCCCCTGTAAGTCTCCCTATCTCTGTAACCTCTATCCATCTGTTCAAGCCCCCTTGTAGCAAGGGCAGTACAGTAACTGTGTGTGACAGTGGTCTCCGTCTCGATTGGATAACTAATGAGTATCAGGGCTGTAATGGAGGGAATCCTGGATTGTATACGAGATGGTTTTCTATAACGTCATGTCAAGGAGCCATCAACAAAATTGTCCATTGGAGTTCAAATGCTGTTTAATAATAAATATCCAATAGTCCCATTTTAGAGGAGTTTTGTGAGGAAAGACCCATAGTGTTATAATGCAGATATTGAGTTCGAGTTAAGACCATGAGATGTCGGAGCAGAATCAGGCCATTTGGCCCATTGAGTATACTCTGCCCTTCAATCAGAGGCTGATCTGATACTCTCCAACTCTGTTTTCCTGCCTTTTCCAAAAAACTCTTGTTTCCCTGATCCATCTCTGCTGTCAATATTCTTAATGGCCCAACCTCGACAGCCCCCTGCAGGCAGGAGTTCCCACAGAGTCCCTACCCTCTGAGTGAAGGCATTCCTCCTCACTTCTTTCTTAAATGGGTGAGCCCTTGCTGGGATTTTCTGTCGTCTGGTTACACATTCTCACACCATTGAAAGGAAAGGAAGTGACAAAGATAATTATTTCAGATGATATGAAAATTGGTAGAGTTGAGGTGAATGAGCAAGGAGATCCAAGATTGCAGGAGGTTACAGATCAGTTGGAAAGATGTGCAGAGAAATGACAATTTGAGTTTAATCTGTACAAGTGTGAGGTCATATCAAATTCAAGAAGAAAGTAAGGATACTGAGGGACATTGATATACAGAAGGATCTTGGTGCACTGAGTGGGAAGGTCCTAGGGAGTGTTACTGAACGAAGAGACCTTGGAGTGGAGGTTCATAGCTCCTTGAAAGTAGAAGCCCACGTAAATAGAATAGTGAAGAAGGTGTTTAGTCTGCTTGCGTTTACTTATCAGAGCACTGAGTACAGGAGTTGGGAGCTCATGTTGTGGCTGTACAGGACAATGGATAAGCCACTTTTGGAATATTGCGTGCAGTTCCTGTCTCCTCCCTTTCGTAAGGATGTTGTATAAGTTGAAAGGTTTCAGAAAAGTTTTACAAGGATGTTGCCAGGATTGGAAGATTTGAGGTAAAGGGAGCGGTTGAATGGGTTGGGGCTGCTTGAGGTTGAGGGGTGACCATAGAGAGACTTATACAATCATGAGAGACATGGATAGGTTTAACAGACAAGTTTTTTTTCCCAGTGGTAGTGGAGTCCAGAACCGGACGGCCTAGGTTCAGGGTGAGAAGGGAAAGATATAAAAGAAACCTAAGGGGCAACTTTTTCAGGTAGAGGATGATGCGTGAATGGAATGAACTGCTAGAGGAATGGTGGAGGCTGGTACAATCACTGCATCTAAAAGGCACCTGGATGGGTATACAAACAGGAAGGGTTGAGAGGGATTTGGGTCAAGTGCTGGCAAATGGGACAAAGTTATGTTAGCGTATGAGGGTGGCGTGACTGAAGGGTCTGTTTCTGTGCTGTACATCTCTATGACTAAATGTTTTCAACTGTCCATTATCAGCCATACACTTCACTGTTTCCCCTGTTTACCTTGGTCAGTTCTCCCCTCAAACTCATGTAAATGGCTTTGGGTGTGATTGTAGGGTGTGCTTTAGGGTCACTTTAAAAATCCATCATCTCACAGAATTCCACTACACTACAATTTCCCAGAGGATAGCTCAGTGTGACATTGCTCCTTCACTCAGCATCATCACCCAACGGTCGGTCTGAGACAGTCACGTCCCTGGCCATTTGCAGAATGTGTTATTCGAAGAAACACTGACACAAACATTCAAAGAAGAGTTTGGAGCATGTGCCAATATGTTTGTCTCAGATTATACAAAGATTGAAGAATCCCAAAGCGATCACAGTGCCTTTTCATTATTTAGGAATTCATTGGAATGTGTAACAGGATTGAGCAATGAAATGCTGTTCATCTGCTTGTGTTTTTGACATGTTACCCATAATTTGAATTCAGCCTGATTCAGCTGCATCATCTGAGGCCAAGTGCTTTCTCTGTAATGCGTTTGTTACCCATTACTGTCAGGGTTACCCATCCTGCAATCCCATTCTGCCTGAGGCCCCTCAAGGGTGTGTACAATTGAATATTTATGTTCTGCCTTTTTTTCTCCTCTAACCGCATCTTTCTGGTGACTAAATCTTATTTATCTCTGTGTCACAAGTCCATATACCTTATTGCAGATTCTTTGTCCATTCCAAAAAAAGAACATTGTAATCGACTTTTTCCCAGAATGACCTGTCACAGCATAATTCGCTGATGTACAGTTTTAGTTAAACTCTGTCCCTTCCTGTTTCTTCCTGCTTGTCTCCAGCCACATTCCCATGCTGTTCCAATGCGTCACTTTTTTTCTTTGGATTTGGAAAGCTCCTTTCACCTGAATCCTGTCCCTGCATCCTCTCTGTCAGTTTAAAGCCCTGTCCATAAACCCACCGGCATAATTTGACAGTACACTGTTCCTAGCATGTTGTTTTTAATTCACTCATGAGATATTGCTGTTTCTGGCTGGCCAACATTTCATGTCCACTTCTGAGCTGCCCTTGAGTGCCTTGCGAGACAATTGAGAATGCAGTTTAGAGTCAACCCCAGTGCTCTGGGTCTGGAATCATATGCAGGTCAGACCAGCTGCCTATAACAGATTTCCTCCCTGAAAGGATATTAAGCATTCCGGTATCCCTGCCACCGGCATTAAATTCTGGATGAACAGTCTAGTGAGAGTAACAGTAGGCCATCGCTAGGCCCACTGCTAGCACCCTCATCCCTGAGTACTGATCCCAGTGCACTATGAATCAAATCACCTTCTTCTTGATCGTGGTTTGATCCTGATACCTTCTTGATCTCTGGTGATATCTGGTGATATCATTCAGTATCTCTCCATGTGATATCTGTCACTGTGAGGGTCTAATTGCTGCCGGTGACTGCACCTTTTGCAGCTACTCCAGATCCTGAGCCAACAGAATTCTCCACTCCAGAGAGACGGGCAGCACAAGGCTGGAGACTGGGATTTTCCAGATCTCTGTGGGACTCAGTGCCATTTCCCCTGTGTAACCCTCACTGCATCAATCTAACGTCCCATTCTGTCTATTTCTGCGTCTTCTGCATGTATTCAGGATGTTCCTGACTCAATAAGCTTCCCAACTGCTGGGTGTTTCATTCATCATCATTGAACGCAATTGTTCAGCCAGAGGGCAGGGAGATCTGGTTCCTTCAATAAATCCTTCAGCGAGGTAAGATCACTCACAGTGAACAGAGCAGAGTGAATTTAAGGGATCGAAGTTTGGTCCGGAAGACATGACACAGATACAGTCCTGAAGGGTGAACACAGAGTATGAGGAGCCCAGACTGAAATCCCACTCTCTTGTTTACTTTCATCTCTGCTGTACTGAGCCTTCCTCTGACAATATAGGAAGTTCACAGTTATCAATCCAAGCCTGTGCTGTCTTAGTGAGGATCAGGACAGCAGAGGGGAAAGCTGGCCTCCCTTAAGAAGGTGGCATTGAAACCTGGGATCTTTCTGTTCCATATTCCCCCTCTCACACTGTTTCTTGTCGTGTGATAAAGTCATACAGCAAGGAGACATGACTTGCTGATCATCTGTACCAGTGTCTTGAATGTTTGTAATTCCCAGAAAAGTTCCTAAATCTGTAACCTCCACCCCTCCCATAATCCTGCTGTTTATTTCAAACCTACTGCAATGCTGACAACGCTCCCTATGTGTAATTTCCTCCAAATACCCAATCTCAGTCACCTCATCCTGCACTCAGTACAATAATCTCCATTTCTGTAGTTTTCCAAGTAACTACAGTCTACCCTGTCTCTGTAAAATCCTCCAGCCTGGAACAAAATACCCATCTGTGTACTTTGCTCAAGCCCCAAGAAAACATGGTATCACTGTAACCTTCTGCAGGCCAGATCACATTCCTGCCTCCTGGCCTATAGCACCACATGACCTCTGTAACCATCTCCCATCCTGACCAAACTCCTTATCTGTGTAAACACCTCGAGACGCTTTTCCAACTGCAACAACACTTCCCCTCTCAGTGTGCTCTTCCCTGCACCTCAAATACCCTCTCGTTGTGGACCTCTGCAGTTTAGGGTGGTTCACTGGTGAGCACTGCTGCCTCACAGCGTCAGAGACACAGGTTCAATTCTAGCCTTGCGTGACTGTCTGTATGGAGTTGGCACGTTCTGTCCGTGTCTGCATGGGTTTCCTCCCACAGTCCAAAGATGTGCAGGTCAGGTGAATTGGCCATTCTAAACTGGCCAGAGCGTTAGGTGCATCATTCAGAGGGAAATGGGTCTGGGTGGATAACTCTTTGGAGAGTTGGTGTGGACGTGTTGGGCCGAGGTGCCGTTTCCATACTGTAGGGAATCTAATAAAATCTAACCTCTCCCTCTGCGTTCCGTATTACTGACCCTAAAATATCCCTCTAACAAGTAAACAACTCCAAACCTCCCAGTCTCTGTAAACTCCGACAGTTCCAACATCCCTCCTTATCAGTGTAGCCTGAAACCCTCTCAAAATGTGGAGAGCCCACAATCCTCCCTATCTGTGTAATCCTCTCAGGTCCCTGCATTACTCTCAATCTGTAGAACCCAGTCCATTGTCTGTGACTCTCCCGATCCAGTTCCTGCAAGACTCACTCTCTATGTTACAGTTTCCTGTCGCTATCACCCACCCTGTCAATGTAAGCTACTCTAGTATCTCCATCCATCTAATCATCTCCATAACCTTCTCCAGCTCTTGTAGCACTATCTCAGTAAATGTCACCCTCATCTATAACCCTCCCTACGGCAGGAACCATTCCACAGATTCATTACCCTCTGGCTGAATAAATTCCTTCAGGACTCCATTCTAAAGGTTCGTTCCTTCACTTTGAAGCTGTGCCCTTGGCCCCTAGCCTCTCTGCCTAGTGAAAACATCTCCCCCTCTCATCCCGCCCCGTCCACTCCATCTAGACCCCTCAGTATTCTGTAAGTTTGAATGACATCCTGCCACCGCCACCTCTGAAACTTCATCATGTACAGACGCAGAGACTTCACCTGCTCCTCATATGGCAAGCATTTCATCCTGGGCTCAATCTTGTAAAACGTGTTCTTGTACCCCCTCACATCCTTTGTCCAGACTGTTAATGGAAAACATGTACAGCGTGGCCCCAACACTGACCCCTGCGGAGTTCCCCTCATCACCAGTTCCCAACGTGAAAACGATCCCTTTATACCTACTATGTCTTCTGCTAATCAGCCAATCCTCTATCCACACCATGCATGTTGCTCTTCAACTGAAATTTTATTTCACAAACCCTGCTGGGTTTGTTTTCCTGTCTGGCTGTGAATAAGCAGAGTAGATAAAATGCAGGAATGATATGCTGGGATTTTCAGAAATCTTTCAACAAGGTTTCACTGAAGAGCTGGATAAGCAAAATTGGCAAATGCGGGATTGGAGGGAATGTACTGGGATGGATTGGGAATTCTTTTACAGAAAACTAAGCGGGAATAAATGGATTAGTGCTTGACCCCCAACTATTCACAAAGGGATTCGATGCATTTGATGGATGAACAAAATCTACTGCTTCCATGTTTGTTGCTGACACAGAACGAGATGGGAATGTGGGTTGTGTGGAGGAAGCATAGGGGACATAAACAGTCCATGAGTTTCCCTTGTACAAATTCACCGATGGGATGTGGCCATCACTTGCTTGGCCATCATTACCTTCCCATTTGTAATTCCCTGGAGAAGGTGGTGGTGAACGGCCTTCCACATCCACTGCAATCCTTTAAGTTTCGGGACAGACACAGTGCTAGGAGGATGGAACGTGGCTTGGAGGGCACCTTGGAAATGCTGGTGTCCCCGTGCAGCTGGTACTCCTGTACTTCCAGGGTAGAGTTGCTCCGGGTTTGTGAAGTGCTGCTGAAAGGGCCTTCCTGAGTGATCTCAGTGCTGCTTAGATATTTTATTTATTTATTCGTTCGCGGTCATAAGCATTGTTAGATATTTTGTTGATTTGTTTTGTTGTTCCTGAGAAGGTGGTGGTGAGCTGCCTTCCTGAGCCACTGCACCAGCTGTTGCAACTGATATTACCTGTGTAGCCTCCAGCAGGCGCTACAACATTCATCACATCTGTAAATGCATACAGACAATGCAGCTCTTCCTTTATATGTGACATCCTTCTCTGCTGACAACTCTTATTGTTCATCAGAATGTCTAACCACCTCCATTCACATCTGTGCTAGTGATCTCTTAAATGTCTTTTTTCTTGTTTCTACTTCTGATCACTTATAACATCTTCCTTTCTAACTTTGTAAACCCTCAGTATCTGTGTCTCTCCATATAAATGTATTCAATGACAGCGCAGGCTCCCTTACTTAGATCTCTGTGAATTACAGCGGCCGGTTGTGCTAAATTGATACTTCTCATCCTCCTTATCCATCTTAGCTCTTCCAGCCCCTACAATCCCAATAATTTGCAATGCTCCCATACTCTGTACCTCCTTATGTCCTAAGGGTCATTTTTATTGTATTAGATTACCTACAGTGTGGAAATAGGCCCAATGAGTCAACATCGACCCTCCGAAGAGCAACCTACCCAGACCCATTCCCCTACATTTACCCCTTCACCTCACACTACGGGCAGTAGTTCTATGATAGTGTCGTTAAGAATGTCACGGTGTCTACAGGACATTCGTCTGTGGGGCAGTGAGCAGTCAAATGTCACGTGATCCCTACCAGCGTGGACATGTTTAGGAAGGGTGAAGTGGTCTTGGATTCAGAATTCAGGGAGCTAGGTGGATGGTTAGCAAGCAGGACCTTAAATCTAACAATCCCTGGAATACTCCCAGTGCAGTGTACAAGTGAGAACAGAACTCGGAGTTTTAGATAGATGAGAGTGTGTCTGGAACGATGGTGCAGCAGGAAGGTCTTCGATTTCCTGGGACATTAGGACTGGTTCTGATGAACGCAGCAACTGTACAAGCTGAATGGGCTAACGTGACAGAGCTGGGACTGAATTTCTTACGGGGTGTTTGAGAAGGATTGAAAATAACGTGGCGTGTGCTTAGGATCCAAAAAGGAATATTAGAGGAGACTACAAGGATTCTCAACATAATGGGAGATGCAGTTGGTACTAATTTACTACAACAAGGTTATCATGGAAGATGGAGTAAGAAAGAAAGCCTTAATCTGAGGTACTCTGCATGGACGTGAATGCTCGGAGTGTGGGGAGTTCCAGATGGAGATTGGTGTGTGGAAATACTGATCAACGAGAGCAGGCTCAAGGAATGGTAGGCCTTGGTGTTAAATATTGCTGGGTATAAAGGATTCCAAAATAATAGAAGGGAAGGGAAAGGATGAAGGGAGAAGTATTGGTTTAGATGGGCGTTAGTTAAGGCGTCCAAGAGAAAAAGCATCCATCCAAGTTCAGAGTGAATTTGGCTGGAGCTACAGAACAACAAACATACAATTAAACTCTGAGGTACAGTCTGCCAGCCAGCAACCAAAGACATGATGCAGAGAATAAATAGGCAGGGTCATTGCAGAACGATGACCAATATTACAGATTAGCTACACTGAGAAACTTAATTTATCCAGATAGAGACGGGGTTACTGGTGTTGCAAGGTCATGGGGGGCAAGGATTCCTGGATTACATGGAGGAGAGCTTATTGCAGGAGTATGTGTCCAGTCCAAGAGAGCATGTACTGTTGGACTGGACACATACTCCTGCAATAAGTTCTTCTGCATGTAATCCAGGAACACTTGGTCCTTGGGAAAGAGGAGGTGCAAGTGGATCCAGTGTATGATACGAAGATAGGTGGAGTTGTGGACAGTGAGGAGGGCTGTTGTCGGCTGTTGTCGGCTGCAGAGGGACTTAGATATGATGCAGAGCTGGGCTGAGGAGTGGCAGATGGAGTTCAACCCAGCCAAGTGTGAGGTTGTCCATTTTGGAAGAACAAATAAGAATGCGGAATACAGGGTTAATGGTAGGGTTCTTAGTCAGGTGGAGGAACAGAGGGATCTTGGGGTCTATGTACATAGATCTTTGAAGGTTGCCACTCAGGTGGATAGAGTTTGTAAGAAGGCCTATGGAGTATTATCGTTCATTAGCAGAGGGATTGAATTCAAGAGTCGTGAAGTGATGTTGCAGCTGTACAGGACTTTGGTTAGGCCACAGTTGGAGTACTGTGTGCAGTTCTGGTCGCCTCACTTTAGGAAAGATGTGGAAGCTTTGGAGAGGGTGCAGAGAAGATTTACCAGGATGTTGCCTGGAATGGAGAGGTAGTCGTACGAGGATAGGTTGAGAGTTCTCGGCCTTTTCTCATTGGAACGGCGAAGGATGAGGGGTGACTTGATAGAGGTTTATAAGATGATCAGAGGAATAGATAGAGTAGACAGTCAGAAACTTTTTCCCCGGGTACATCAGAGTGTTACAAGGGGACATAAATTTAAGGTGAAGGGTGGAAGGTATAGGGGAGATGTCAGGGGTGGGTTCTTTACCCAGAGAGTGGTGGGGGCATGGAATGCGCTGCCCGTGGGAATGGTAGAGTCGGAATTATTGGCGACCTTTAAGCGGCATTTGGATAGGTACATGGATGGGTACTTAATCTAGGTTAGAAGTTCGGCACAACATCGTGGGCCGAAGGGCCTGTTCTGTGCTGTATTGTTCTATGTTCTATGTTCTATGTAAGTAGGGGAACGTTTTGGAGCGCAGCGATCATTTTATTGTAAAGTTCAGGATGATAGTAGAGAATGGTGTGCAGTAATTGAGAGTGAGAAACATTTGTTGACTGGGAGCAGCCTTCAATGAGGCAAGAGTAAAGCTGGGAACTTTTCAACGAGGCCAGTGAAATGGTAGCTTTATATAGTGTGAACCAGGTCAGATTGAGCTGGGATTATGAAGATGGGGCTGCAGTGTGACCATGACTGGGAACTGGATAATCAAAGGTTTTCCCATTTGTGCAGGAAGGATAAATAGGCCAACACAGGGAAGTAGCATTTTGTAGAAAGGAAGGGATCAGTATTATTGTGATGCTTATCAATCCACACACTGATGCTCCCTGCCCTCACCCTTCACCCCTGCGTATTGATTTTATCAGATGTTGGTAACCTTTGAAATCTTCAGAAAATGGCACAGTATAGAGGAGATCACTCCGTCCACTGTCTGCATTGGACAAGATGTAACGTTGTTCTTTAAAGCCCTAGTTCTGTCTCACCGGACAGTGTAGGACTTCAGGTGCAGAACCCGGCACCTTTTAAAATGGTTTGAGAGTTTCTGCATCTACTCCACTTCCATGTGTAACTTCCAGATCCAGACCATCCTCTAGATGAAATAGCAACTTTCCTCACCACTTCTCTAATCTTTCAATCAATTACATTAAATATTTGCCACTGGTAACTGAACTCTCCAACAGGAACAAGGTATTCTTTCCCTTTGTACCCAGGCTCCTGACAATATGTGCACCCCAATCAAATCTCTTCTCAGCATCCTCCATTCCAATCTTTCCCCATAACTGCACTTCCACTGTCACAGGGTGGAGAATCTCCCCTGTACCCTCTCCAGTCTAATTACATCCTTCCATGTGATGGGGTGACCAGAACCGCACACAGTCCCCAGGCTGTGACTGAGCTCATTATTTGTACAGTTCCAGCATAATCTTCCTGCTCTGAAATTCTGCACTTTGGATGATAGAGGAAATGGTGTCATTTGCTCCATTAACGACATCATTAACGTTTCCAACTACCTTCATATTTCTGACTACACTGACCATATTCTCGTTTATTGTACATTCCTCTCTGTTGTTGATGTCCCCACATGCCTTGCCTTTCACTTCTCTGGGTTGCTTGCTTCATTTACATGGATCCTATAGTTTCTGTTTTTAAACAGTCTGCCATGGGATCTCTAGTTAAATCCAAGTCATTCACATGCAGTTACACGTGACTGCCTCAAACCGACACAGTCAGATTAATTCCACACGATCTTCCTTGAACAAATCCAGACCGACTGTCCTGGAGTCCCTAGGACTTCCTCAGTGACCGTGTATCCACCGTCTCAGAATTCTAACCTCGACCTATTCAGTCAGTCCCTTGCTCCACATTAAACAAAGTTGCGGTATTAGCCGTTCTCCAGTCCTCCAGCACCATCCCTGCATCCAGTGAGGATTGGATAATGCAGGTAACTATACGGCAGGGGTTTTTCATCGGCTCCTTTTAACAGTTTGGAACATTGT
Source organism: Chiloscyllium plagiosum (assembly GCF_037043375.1). Taxonomy (NCBI): domain Eukaryota; kingdom Metazoa; phylum Chordata; class Chondrichthyes; order Orectolobiformes; family Hemiscylliidae; genus Chiloscyllium; species Chiloscyllium plagiosum. The sequence goes on along the minus strand of NW_028270175.1, from coordinate 94,341,223 downwards.
GTTACCCCTTTTTAAGGATTTGTGTCTCCTGTATAATTCTCCGCTCCAAGTTTTTTGCTCCCAATATTTCACACTGCATTCCTATTTTGATTCAGATAAACAAACGTCAAAACCAACTTATGAATTGGTTAAGTCCCATTTTAGTCAAGTTTCATGGAGGGTTTCTCTCCACAAGGTGAAGTGCATTTTCTCATGATACCATCCCCAATCTGCTTCATTAACTACCTTCCCTGCCCACGTGGTCTTCCTCTCATCTGATACTAACACGCTGATTTTTCCCCTTCATTATAACAACTGTCCACTGCCTGGATATCCCAGAATTCAGCGGCCTCCCTGTTCCAGGAGCCATCTTTAAAAAGTCATTGCAGTTTTGGATTGTCACTACGAAACTGCCCTGGCGGGGGGGGGTAAAACTAGGGCTTCAGTTGGAGACCAAGCCCCTGAGGTTCTGTATGATGACATGGTGCAGGAGAGGGACATTATCTTCCTCCAGGACTGGCAGGGGAGGCCATGAAACCAGACCCTGCCAGCTTGGTCCGAGGCTGACCACAGGGTCAGTGAGATGCCAGCCTTCTGGGTGAATGCCCAGCAGTTTAGGATGGAGGTCAGTGGCCTTCTCCACTCTACCAGGGTAAGTGCCATCATCTGCACTTTGTGACCTCTCCCTCCCTCACTCTCTGTGTTACTGCACCCACCTCCCACCAAGACTCATGTTCTCGCACTCTCACACCTGTAACTGCATGTGACTTACCCACCCTCACTGAATGCTGCCCTTCTCTCAGTCTCTCCAACCTCATCTCTGCCCCTCCAGCCAACTCTACCTGGCCTCTGTGCTGCCCACTCACTCACTCAGGACACCTCCCCACATTTTCCTCAGCTGTCTCAGCACTAACAGCTGTACCAAACACTTCCATCTCCCTTAACACCTCTTGCTAATTTTCACATCCCAGAAGGAACCATCCCACAAGAGGACAGAAAGAGCCAAGAGGGATTGGGGGCTCCCCAACATTCAGCTCCTCACCTCATCACAGGGAAAGGATCCTGACCCTAACAACCATGATAGGCTGACTGATCGTGGCCAAGCTCCTGGACTGGGATCTGAGACTCCCCGTGACTCACTGTGCTGGGCACCGTGACTGAACATGGACAATGATATCAAGCTTCCTGGGTTTGCGTCTGTGCTAAATACCAAGACAATACAGTAGGCGGGTGAGCCTGGTCGTTCTGGCTGAGGGAAAAAACTGCTGAGGGCAGGGTAAGGCAAGGTAATAATATTGTGAGCATTCAGTTCAGTTCAAACTAAGTATGTACAAACAGGGATGAGCAGCCCAGAGGGACAGCCCGTGAGCTGGGTGTGTGTCCCTGAGCACAGTGTCCTTGCAGCAGCATTGAGTGTGTGCAAATATGGAGTGAGCAGCCCATGAGCTGGGTGTGTCCCTGAGCAGAGTCCTTACAGTAGCATTGAGTGCATTCAAACACCGATTGAGCAGCCCAGAGGGACAGCCCCTGAGCTGGGTATGTCCCCCTGAGCACAGTGTTGTTGCGGCAGCATTGAGTGTATACAAACACGGAATGAGCAGCCCAGAGGGACAGCCCATGAGCTAGGTGTGTGCCACTGAGCACAGTGTCCTTACAGCAGCATTGAGTGTGTGCAAACACGGAGTGAGCAGCCCAGAAGGAGGGTCCACGAGGTGTGTATTTGTCCCTGAGCACAGTGTCCTTGCAGCAGCATTGCAATGAGAGTTGTCAGTGCACCCTGAGTTGCAGCATTGAAGGACAGAAGCGTACTGTCAGTGGGTCAGGGATGTGCTAGGATGGCATGGTGAGCCTGGCATGAGACAGACGCCATCATTGGAGGGTGTGGAGTACATGCAGCATCTGTTTGTGTATTGTCCCCCGAGACGTTGGTGTCCAAGATAGAAGACTGCAGGAGCGAGGGGCGAGATGGACTCACCAGTTACCAGCTCGGACTTTCATGTCCAATTCTCCATATTAAGTTTCCCTGCTGTGGAAGGGAGGGTATGAAGCTGCAAGATGTTGCGGAGAGATCCACTGAATGTGGCTGTTGATCATCAGTAATCATTCAGTCAACATCTTGCCACTCCTGCACTCAAATCTTGTTTTAAAGAACAGTCCAGCACAGAATCAGGCCCTTCATCCCAGCAAGCCCGCACTGACACATGATGCCGTTCTAAAGTTAAAAAGAAAATTTTTGCTCCGACAAAACTTTCTATGTCATTCTGTTCCCTGCTTACTCATATTTATGCAAAGAACCCTCTTAAACATTGCAAAATTAGCTTCTTCTTCTCTATCTCTGCATTCCAGGCAATTGCATATTCTGTCTGGAAAAGCAAAAATAAACCTTGCCAATCATATCTCCTAAACCTTCTTCATTTTACCTAAAGCCTACGGCCCTGAGTAATTGATATTTCTACACTGGGAAAAATCCTTTAACTGTCCTTCTATCTATGCCTCTGATAATTTTGTAAATATCTATCAGGTAGCCCCATAGCCATGTTTGTTCCATTTCTCCTTCTGTCTAATACCCTCCAAACCAGACAACATGCTGGTAAAACTTGTCCATACCCTCTCCAACACTTCCACATCGTTCTGCTGGTGTGGCAACCAGTGCTGTACACAATATTCTAAATGTGCCCGAACTAAGTTTCTCGACAGCTGAAATATGACCTGCTAATTTTCATACTGTATGCTCCGATGCGTGTCTGCAAGTTTACCATCAGTCTTCTTTATCACCCGATCCACCCGTGTTACCACTTTCAGGGAACTGTGGAGCTGTACCCCTAGATCCATTCGGATGTTGATGCGGCCAGTAGTTTTTCAATCCACTTTATACTTCTCTCCTGCATTAGACCTTCGTAAACGCATCACAGTTACATCTGTGTTGTCTCTGTCCAAGTCTGCAGCTGATCTATATCCTGCTATATTCTCCAGCAATCATCCTCACAATCTGCAACTCTGCCAAACTATTTACAGATCTCCAGTCACAAAAACACTGTTCCATCACTACTCTGTCTTCTATGACCAAGCAGTTCTTTATCCATCTCACTAACTGACGGCTGATCCCATTTCACTTCACCTTCAGTATGAGCCTGTCATAAGGAAACGTATCAAAGGCCTTGCTAAGGGCCAAATGGCCATCATCCAGCCCCATGTCCTCATCAAACAATTCTGTCACTTCCTCAAAATAATCAATGAAGTTTGTAAGACAGGATCTTCCCCACACAACTGTGTTGCCTGCTGCTAGTAAGTTTACTAGGATACTGTTGGAGCTGCACTCATTCTGACAAGTCATTATTCCATCATGTTCCTGACTTGAACCTTGGAGGTTAGATTAGATTCCCTACTGTGTGGAAACAGGCCCTTGAGCCCAACAAGTCCACACCAACCCTCAGAAGAGAAACCCACCCAGACCTATTCCCCTGTCCTATATTTAACAATGACTAATGCACCTAACACTACGGGCAATTTTGTATGGCCAATTCACCTGACCTGCACTTCTTTGGAGTGTGAGAGAAAACCGGAGAACCCGGAGGAAACACACGCAGACACTAGGAGAATGTGCAAAATCCACACAGACAGTGACCCAAGACCGGAATTAAACCAAGGACTTTGGTGCTGTGAGGCAGCAGTGCTAAGCACTGAGCTCTTGATAGTTACTGTACAGTGGGAGGTATGTCGGGCCGTGACGGTTACTGCATAGTGGCAGGTATGTCGGGCCGTGATGGTTACTGTACAGTGGGAGGTATGTCGGGCCGTGATGGTTACTGTACAGTGGGGGGTGTCGGGCCGTGATGGTTACTGTACAGTGAGAGGTATGTCGGGCCGTGATGGTTACTGTACAGTGGGGGGTGTCGGGCCGTGATGGTTACTGTACAGTGGGAGGTATGTCGGGCCGTGATGGTTACTGTACAGTGGGAGGTATGTCGGGCCGTGATGGTTACTGTACAGTGGGAAGTATATCGGGCCGTGATGGTTACTGTACAGTGGGAGGTATGTCAGGCCGTGATGGTTACTGTACAGTGGGGGGTGTCGGGCCGTGATGGTTACTATACAGTGGGAGGTATGTCGGGACGTGATGGTTACTGTACAGTGGGAGGTATGTCGGGCCGTGATTGTTAGTGTACAGTGGGAGGTATGTCGGGATGTGATGGTTACTGTACAGTGGGAGGCATGTCGGGACGTGATGGTTACTGTACAGTGGGAGGTATGTCGGGGTGTGATGGTTACTGTACAGTGGGAGGTATGTCGGGCCGTGATGGTGACTGTACAGTGGGGGGTGTCGGGCCGTGATGGTTACTGTACAGTGGGAGGTATGTCGGGCCGTGATGGTTACTGTACAGTGGGAGGTATGTCGGGCAGTGATGGTTACTGTACAGTGGGAGGCATGTCGGGACGTGATGGTTACTGTACAGTGGGAGGTATGTCGGGGTGTGATGGTTACTGTACAGTGGGAGGTATGTCGGGCCGTGATGGTGACTGTACAGTGGGGGGTGTCGGGCCGTGATGGTTACTGTACAGTGGGAGGTATGTCGGGCCGTGATGGTTACTGTACAGTGGGAGGTTTGTCGGGACGTGATGGTTACTGTACAGTGGGAGGTGTGTCGGGGTGTGATGGTTACTGTACAGTGGGAGGTATGTCGGGCCGTGATGGTGACTGGACAGTGGGAGATATGTCGGGCTGTGATGGTTACTATACAGTGGGAAGCATATCGGGGCGTGATGGTTTCTGTACAGTGGGAGGTATGTCGGGCCGTGATGGTTACTGTACAGTGGGAAGTATATCGGGGCGTGATGGTTACTGTACAGTGGGAAGTATTTCGGGCTGTGATGGTTACTGTACAGTGGGAGGTATGTCGGGCCGTGATGGTTACTGTACAGTGGGAAGTATATCGGGCTGTGATGGTTACTGTACAGTGGGAAGTATATCGGGCCGTGATGGTTACTGTACAGTGGGAAGTATTTCGGGCTGTGATGGTTACTGTACAGTGGGAGGTATGTCGGGCTGTGATGGTTACTGTACAGTGGGAAGTATTCCGGGCTGTGATGGTTACTGTACAGTGGGAGGTATGTCAGGCCGTGATGGTTACTGTACAGTGGGGGGTGTCGGGCAGTGATGGTTACTATACAGTGGGAGGTATGTCGGGACGTGATGGTTACTGTACAGTGGGAGGTATGTCGGGCCGTGATTGTTAGTGTACAGTGGGAGGTATGTCGGGATGTGATGGTTACTGTACAGTGGGAGGTATGTCGGGCCGTGATGGTTACTGTACAGTGGGAGGCATGTCGGGACGTGATGGTTACTGTACAGTGGGAGGTATGTCGGGGTGTGATGGTTACTGTACAGTGGGAGGTATGTCGGGCCGTGATGGTTACTGTACAGTGGGAGGTATGTCTGGCTGTGATGGTTACTGTACAGTGGGAGGTATGTCGGGGTGTGATGGTTACTGTACAGTGGGAGGTATGTCGGGACGTGATGGTTACTGTACAGTGGGAGGTTTGTCGGGACGTGATGGTTACTGTACAGTGGGAGGTGTGTCGGGCCGTGATGGTTTCTGTACAGTGGGAGGTATGTCGGGCCGTGATGGTTACTGTAGAGTTGGAGGTATTTCGGGCCATGACAGTTACTGTAAAGTGGGAGGTATGTCGGGCTGTGATGGTTACTGTACAGTGGGAAGTATATCGGGCTGTGATGGTTACTGTGCAGTGGGAAGTATTTCGGGCTGTGATGGTTACTGCACAGTGGGAGGTATGTCGGGCCGTGATGGTTACTGTACAGTGGGAAGTATATCGGGGCGTGATGGTTACTGTACAGTGGGTGGTATGTCGGGCCGTGACGGTTACTGTGCAGTGGGAGGTATGTCGGGCCGTGATGGTTACTGTACAGTGGCAGGTATGTCCGGGCGTGATGGTTACTGTACAAGTGGGAGGTATGTCGGGCCGTGATGGTTACTGTACAGTGGGAAGTATGTCGGGGCGAGATGGTTACTGTACAGTGGGAGGTATGTCGGGCCGTGATTGTTACTGTACAGTGGGAGGTATGTCAGGCCGTGATGGTTATTTACAGTGGGAGGTATGTCGGGTCGTGACGGTTACTGCATAGTGGCAGGTATGTCGGGCTGTGAGGTTGCAGACTGAGTTGTACAGAGTATGATTCTACTGCTGCTGATGGCCCATCGCACCTCATAGATGCATCATCATTTGTTGCTCAATCTGTTCAACGTCTGTCCCATTAGGAGTCCATATGGTCAGGAGGGTCTGCAAAATGTGATGGTAACCCTTGTTCCCCCTAAGGACTGTGCAGTGACCATTCTTACCGATATATGAAATGGAGAGATGTATCTACAGCAAGCAGATGGGTAGCGATGTGGTCAACTGTATGTTTCTCTTTTATTGATTCCCTCATAACCTGTCACAGAGCAGTCTAGCAGCCACAGAATCCAGCATCAATGCTGAGCACTGTATTGAATATATACCAAGGAGCTGTCCCCGTCAGCCTGGCTATGTCCTGTCAGTGGGACAGACCCAACCAGAGAGGGTGGTGAAGTTGCCAGAGACATCGTCTTGTTCACAGAATCCTGCTTTACAGGCAATATCTGACTGTTTTTAATTAGTCCGTGGGAAATATACAACAGGTCACATTTACATTTTGTATAATAAAGTGTTAATATCACTTTGTTTCTTATAAATTTTAAAATAAACCAAACATCAATATTTTTCAGTTGAAAACAATTGAAGTGAACAATGATTGAAATACCAGAGCGCACAGCTAACTATTACACAATTCAGTGACTGTAGTAAACAGCCGATCCATGTTCAGATCAGTGAACACACCATCTTGCAGGCAGAAAAGCTGTTGGAAATGACTTTGAGGAAAAGCCTGGATTCAGACACAGTGTTACTGGCCCTCACCATGACCTCCAAAACACTGGCCATCTCCAAAATCTGTCCTAAGAGCTTTCAAACTGGAGCTTGGCATTTACTTACACAATACCTCACAATAGGCTGGTTACAGACATACCTGAACAATGGGGAGATGTGTGTGGGGCTGACTGATCAATGGACTAGCACATGGTGCATTTCAACATTTGTAACAACGACCTGTAAACAGCCGTGTCTTGCAAGTAAATCCCTTCTGGTATGCCACCTAAACTCTGTAATTCTGCACCTTGGACCTTATCCTGAATGAAGGTGTTATAAAGGCGATGGACTCCTGCAGCACATGGCATCTTACATTGAATCCCTTATAAACCACATCCAGTGAATATTAGCTCCATAATGTCAGTATCCAAACAGAATAGTACAGCTCCATTGATGGCCCATATGATTCCAGCCCAACGTCCTTGTGTGTAACTTGAGCTGGAAATCTCTGTGTGAATGTTTGTAGCATTGGTCCAACCATGAACAGCAAAGTCTCTTCACTGAAGGTCTGACATCCTTTCATAATACCAACTTTCAGATTGTCCAATAAGCACAAAATCCACCCATTTGTCCCGTTCACTTTTATAACAGCACTATGATGAAAACAGTGCACAACTCACAGTAAGTGCCATTGAAATGATGAGTCTCATTCCCACACCCAAGACCACTTTATTATTAAGTACAAGGACTTTGAAAATATACAATTATTTTCCCTTATATTAATATTGCGAACTAATAGTCGAATCTCCTGCTCCTCAGATGCTGCCTACACGGCTGTGCTTTTTTCACAATCACATTTTTTGACTCTGATCTCCACCATCTGCGGTCCTCACTTTGTCCCTGTTAATGGTCACTCATAATCATTTTCGTGGTAACAATATCACTGTGTGACTTAGTCAGACATGAGTAAATTTTGAATTGTTTATGTCTATCTCAGAGCTCAGTAATTTTGGGTGTGAATGTCAATATCTATGTGATGCACGGTATGTAGGCCATGCCTCTGAGAGAATGACAGATTATCCCTTCAGCTGTTCACAACAAACAGGTTACTGCCTGGACACAACCAGCCTAAGCTCACAAAACCCAAAGCACAGATTCCAGCATTGGGCAGGTCTGGACAGTTTTCTTCATGTTAATTTATTCGTGAAATGTGATTGGGACGGTACTTGTTGCCCTTGAGAAGGTGGGGGTGAGCTGTCACATTGACCCGCTGCAGCCCATGTGCTGTAGGTAGGCTTACAATACCATTACGGAGGAACTTGAAACAGTGACACTGAAGGAACAGCAATATACTTCCCAATCAGGATGATAGATGGCTTGGAAGAGAACGCAAACATGGTGGGGGTCCCATGCATCTGCTTTCTTGTCTTTCTTAATGGTCAGGGGTTCAGAGGTACGTTGTAAGGAGCCTTGGTAAATTTCTGCAGAGCACCGTGTAGATGGCAGGCATTGCTACTACTGAGTGCCAGTGGGTGAGGGGTGAAGCTGCACTCACAGGCAAATCACACACTCATTCAACATATGTTTTATAGATGGGGACAGGCAATCGGAAATTTTGAGTTAAGTTATTCCAGGAGGATTTCTAGCCCCTGACATATTCTTGTAGCCAATGAATTTATATGTGTCAAAACGTGTCACTGGAATAGCCCAACTGGTCAGGCAGCATCTCGGTACAGGAGAGTCAACGTTTTAGCATAAGCCCTTCACAGGAATGGGCAATGAAATTATATGGTTAACGGTAATCCACTGGATATTGCGAGGTGGATGTTCAGTTATGGTGGTGGCATTGAACATTAGAAGATATGGTTCAATTTTCTATTGTTAGAGGTAGTCGTTGTCTGGCACGTGTGTAATGGAAATGGTACTTATCACTGCTAAGCACATTATCTGCATATTTTCAGGTCCTTATTGCATTTGGATAAAGACTGCTTCAGTATCTGAGTAAATCACGAATGGTGTTGAACATTGGCAAACATCCTCAGTTGTGATTCTACAGTGGAGGGATGATCATTTATGAAGCAGCTGAAAATTATTAGGCCTAGAGCAGAGAGCACACTTATAGCTCACTGATGCTGTCCCTCTCTCTGAGTTAGGAAGCTTGCATCTAGCTCCACCTGCTCCAGAGGTGTCTAACAACATATCTGAATGGAATAATGTTACAGTATCTTCCCCAACTAGCTGAGTGAGAACTTGGTTAGCTCAATTAGTTGAATGGATACTTTGTAATGCAGATTAATGCCAACAGTGTGGGTTCAATTTTGCACTGACTGAGGTGACTGTAAAGGTCTGTCCAACCCAACCTATCCCTTACTTGAGGCATGATGACTGTCCAATTAAATTACCACGTTGTCTCTGTCTAACGAGAGAGCATCCTTATCATCCTGTCGGGGTAGGGTGCCCTACCTTTCCATGTCTGGTCTACTGGTTTACTCAGAATCCCCTCCCCTGGGAAACTGCTGCAGAACTCTCCTGAAGGTGAGATGACTGCTCCGCACCAACCCCAGGCACCTTACTTTGTACCAGGTATAACTTCAGCCAGTGCAGACGATTCCTATCTGCTCCAGTTTTGCCGTTAATCCTGGATACACTTTGTCAAATCCGGTTATGATGATGCGAAGTGCAGTCACTGTTGCCTTACATCTAGATTTCAGCTGTGTGTTTTCTTGTTGTACATCATTAAACCCAGGGTTCAATGTGCCCAAGGGAGGAGTGGTCCTGGCAGAGCTCAAACTGAATTTCTGTGAGCAGATTAGTGCTGAGGATGTGCTATTTGATCCCACTGTAGATGGCATCACTTTATTAATGATAGGGATTAGAGCAATGTGGCAGCCAATGATTGTCTGATGTTTTGTCTGTGTGTGTACAGGACACATCCAAATAGTTTCCGACGTTGTCAGGCAGGTGCCAGTGTTTTATCCCTGCAGAAACAGCTTGAATGCAATGTTATCAGGGCCACAGCCTTTGCATTATCCAATCCCTTCAGCCGTTTGTAGATAATACACACAGTGAATCGATTTAGCTGAAGACTGTTATCTCGAGGAGACTAAATTAGGTCATCCAATCGAACAGTGTAATGAATGTGTCAGCTTTATCTTTTCTATTGTTGTGTTGGGCTCTTCCATCACTGAGGAAGGTGATATTTGTGGATCCTCCTCCTTCAGTGAGTTGTTTGATTGACCACACAATTCACCCTGATTGCATGTGACAGGATTGCAGAGATTAGGTCTGATTTGTTGTTGCTGCTCCTGTATTCTCAATTGAACAAGGGTTTACCTCCTAGCCTCACGGTAAGGATAAAGTGGAGCATATGCCACACAGTGACAGTGAAAATTGTGCTGGAGTACAAATCTGCTGCTATTGGTAATGACCTGAACCACCTCACACATGTCAGTGCTGACTTCTAGATCTTTTCGGAATCTGTCCCGACACACACACACACACACACACACACACACACACACACACACACACACACACACACACACACACACACACACACACACACACACACACACACACACACACACACACACACACACACACACACACACACACACACACACACACACACACACACACACACACACACACACGTCGGACTTTGTCTCCAGGAATACTGCATAAAGTAGTCACCATTCACAATATTGTCATCGATCAATATGTCTGCAGCCATTAGGTTGGTGAAGATGAGTTCAAGTATGTTTCTCCCTCTCAGTCACTCCCTTCCCCACCCCCCACCCCCGTTCCCCCCCCCGTTCCCCCCCCCCCCCCTCCGTCCCGGTGCAGACTCAGTCTCACTGCTATGTCTTTTTGGACCCGACCATCTCAATCATCAAGGCTGCTGCTTAGCCCCTCTTGGTGGTGGGTTTTAAATGGCCCACCCAGTATGAATTCCCCAGCTCATTGACTCTGTCAGTGCGTCCTCCAAGTGTTGTTCAATGTAGAGGGACATTGGTCCACCAGCTCAGGCAGGGGAGTCAGTAGGAGGTTTCATTGTCAGTGATTGATCTGACACCGTGAGGCTGAGCGAGGGGAGTCAGTAGGAGGTTTCCGTGTCAGTGTTTGATCTGACACCGTGAGGCTGAGGGAGGGGAGTCAGCAGGACGTTCCCGTGTCAGTGTTTGATCTGACACCGTGAGGCTGAGGGAGGGGAGTCAGCAGGAGGTTTGCGTGTCAGTGTTTGATCTGACACCATGAGGTTTGTTATGTCACATTGTTGTTTGAGCAATCTATTCGACACCTCTCCCAAATCTAGCTTTATCCCCCAGACGTTTGGAAGGAGGGGTTTCCAGGGTCTGCAGGGCGTTTTCTTTGTGTCGCTGTCAACCGAAGGGCCTGTTCTGTGCTGTATGACATTGACTCTATTTCTCTCGCGATTGGACACACCAAGGTCTCACTCCTTCAGTTCCTCCCAGTGACTTGTATATTCCAAAGATATATATAATATTTTCTCTCTTAAGACATTGCTCAATTCCATTTTGAAACTATCAATGTGTATGTCTGTATCTTTCCCTGTCATCTCCTCCTGTCGCTACATCCATCTGTATCTCAGTTACCTTCCATATCTCCACAATCTTTATCTCATACCACAGCCCCATCAATCACTGTAAATTCTGCCAGCCCCTAAATCCCTCCCTATCTCTATAACTTCCAGTTGCTACACCTCTCCCTATTTTCTGTGATTTAATTTAAAAATATCTCACTAACCTGTTCTAGCATGCATTGGCCAGGCTATCTCTCAGCCATCTGTACATTTGCTTTCCTATACCTGTAAATCTACAGCGTTGCTTTCCTATACCTGTAACATCTCCAGCCGTGCCTTCCTATCGCTGTAACATCTCCAGCCTTGCTTTCCTATCGCTGTAATATCTCCAGCCCTGCTTTCCTATCTCTGTAACATCTCCAGCCTTGCTTTCATATCTCTGAAACATCTCGACCCTTGCTTTCCTCTCTCTGTAACATCTGCAGCCTTGCCTTCCTATGTCTGTAACATCTCCAGCCTTGCTTTCCTCTCTCTCTGTAACACCGCCAGCCTTGATTTCCTATGTCTGAGATATCTGCAAACTTGCTGTCCTCTCTCTGTAACATTTCCGGCCTTGCTTTCCGATCTCTGTAACGTCTCCAGCCTTGCTTTCCTATGCCCGAAACGTCGATTCTCCTGTTCCCTAGATACTGCCTGACCTGCTGCGCTTCTCCAGCAACACATTTCCATCTCTGATCTCCAGCATCTGCAGACTTCATTATCTCTGTAACATCTCCGGCCTTGCTTTCCTTTCTCTGTAACATCTCCAGCCTTGCTTTTATACACACCTCAGTGAATTGGTTATATATCTTCTGTATTTTCATCTTTCTAAGGCTCTATAAAATATCCCCAGCAGTGTGTTCTGTCATCGTTTTGATCCTAACCTCGGCCAATAAACCCTTATTTGAAGGCACTTCCAAGATATTGTCCCTCCTTACTGCAGTCACTGACTCCTTAATTAATAATACAACACCACCTTCGATTCAACATCCTCTCATGTCCTGCCCATATTTTGCAGTATAACAGAATTTTGAGTTGTTGGCCCTGAGCTCCCTCAAACACGTCTCTGTGATGGCAAAAATGTCACACCTCCACATATCAACTCATTCCCTTATCACATCAGTCTGTCTGATAATATTCCCAGTATTAACGTAAACTGGAATACAACACTTGGAATACACTGTACCTCGGAGTTCTTCAGTCATTCACTATTTCTTATCAGTCTGCTCAAACCATGAAGCAAAATTTTAACTCTGCCACTGAATGAACATTTGTTGAACCGTAATCTTTTTAAAAAAATGTATTAATCAAGTACAACTTTCCAGAACTGAGCAGTCAACTCCACATACAATGAGTATCTGATGGTTAATTTCCTGCTCAGTGTGCAGAGTGGACAGCCCTCAGTCATGGAGAAAGTGAGGACTGCAGTTGATAGAGATCAGAGTCGAAAAGTTTGGTGCTGGAAAAGCACAATAGGTCAGGCAGCATCCGAGGAGCAAGAGAGTTGATGTTTCGGGCATAAGCCCTTCATCAGGAAGGCATTGGTGTATTCCTTCTTTTTGCATTCTGTGATTCAGAGGACGTTGGGAACCGTACTTACTCAGGCAGGCAGCACTGCATATAGCACTGAAATGTAAAGCAGTGAATCAGTTGGTTGGACAGGGTGTAGAGAAGTTGATGAGAAGTACAGACTGATTGAAGTACAAACATAAGGATAGATAAATAACCTGGGTCAGATGGGGTATACCCGAGGTTACTCCAGGAAGTGATGGGAGAGATTTGTGTGCCTTTGGCGATAACCTTTGCATCGTCATTGCCCACTGGTGTAGTGCCAGATGATAAGAGGATGGCAAATGTTATTCCCTTGTTCAGGAAAGGGAATAGGGATCACCCTGGGAATGACACAACAGTCAGTCTCACATCAGTGGTGGGCAACGTATTGGAGACGCTTCTGAAAGGCAGGATTTACAGTTACTTAGAAAACCATAGTTTGATTGGAGATAGTCAGCATGGCTTTGTGAGGAGCACGTCATCCCTCAGAAACCTTATTGAATTCTTTGAAGATGTGAAAAAATACGCTGATGAAGGTAGACCAGTAGATGTGGTGAACAACAATTTTAGCAAGACGTTTGATAAGAGCGGCAAGGTTAATGCTTAGCTCTATAAAGCTGTGGTTCAACCACACTTGGAATATTCGGTACAATTCTGGTTGCCTCATTAAAGGAAACATGTGGAAGCCTCAGACAATGTGCAAAGCAGATCGATCAGGATGCTGCCTGGACTGGAGGATATGGCTTAGGAAGAAAGGTTGAGAGAGCTAGGGCTTTTCTCAATGGAGCGAAGAAGGATGACAGGTGACATAATAGAGGTGTTCAAGATGTTGAGAGAAGAGACAGAGTTGGTAGCCAGAGCCTTTTCCCAGGGCAGAATTGGCTATCAACAAAAGGCATAACTTTAAGGCAATTGGAGGAAGGTTTAGAGAAGAAGTCAGAGGTAGGTTCTTTATTCAGAGAATGGTGCTGGGCGGAATGCAACCCCAGCGGTGGTAGTATGATCAGATACATTAGGGATAGTTAAGAACATGGGAGTTAGTACGTTGAAGTGTATGTAGGTTAGTCTGATCTAAGAGTAGGAAAAAAGGCCAGCAAAACATTGAGGGCTGAAGGGCTCTGACTGTGCTGTACTGTTCTGTGTTCCAAGTTTCACTCAGTTTGTGGATTCTCATTAACTGGTAATTGTTTGAGGGAGTAATGTGTGCAAGGGAGTGAGGTGTGCGAGGGAGAGGTATGCAAGGGAGTGCGGTGTGTGAGGTCAGGAAGCTGGGATGGGGCGTTAGACCATGACTTCCAGTTTTGATGTGCATTGTTACATTCACCTAAATGTCAGCACAATATGCGTGGTTACCGAGACCAGACAAAATCCACCAGTTATTAAAACGATTCTTGGCTTGCTGTTTGCTCCTGGTTTCTTAAGATACATTCTGTTGGATGATCTATGAATTAGTATCTGACCATCCGCAGACATGTACAATTTTATTTTGATACTGGTGAATATGAAGGTGCATTTATTGGATTCAGTTTCAGAGGGTTCACTGTGAGACACAAAATGCTGCAATAGACTGCCAATTGTGAACATTTTCACCCAGTGTCTGGTCCACGGGACAAATGTATGGAGTCTGGGTGACATGCCAGATGTCATCACCATAAGTAACTTGTGCGATGTGATTCTGAGACTCCATGTCCATACATCTGCTCCATGGGCCAGGCTCTGACTGAGGATAAATTTGTAAGACCTGGTTCCTGGTGAGTCGCTGGTATCTAATTTAGACAGCATTTGTACTTACACTGCGAGCAATGATAGCCTGTTGGCTAGTTTCCTGCTGCTGAAGGTGGATTCCAAATGATTCTCTGTGAGGGAATATTTGAATAACCGCCCTGACTCAGTTTGCAAACTCTCTGGACAGATTCAGCAGCAGGCCTGTGTCTCACTCAGTGCCACAGGCAGCTGTGAGGTCCAGTATCATTGTGCCTGAATTCAGGCCTTTTGGAATCCACTTTTAATGTCGGTCATGATGTAAAGTGATGGGTTTACTGACCTGAACAATGATCAGGAGTTTGCCATGTTTGTAAATTGGGAAGCAATAAGATATGAGCCACAATTATTCAACCGAACAATAACTGCATCATCGCTGAAGACAATTAAGTTGATTCTATATTGATGGAATTAAATTATAAACACCGAACAACCTTTAATGATACAAAAGTAAAGAATGCATATTTTGTTTTGTATCGAAAAAGAACACGTTGTTGACTATTTTGGTGATCACAATTACACATTGAAACTCAGTTTTCAAATGCACACATTGTTGCTCTATCATTTGTAAAGTGGTTGACCTCTAACTGCACATTCAAAGTGAGCAATGATTGAACAATCAAATCGACTTGTCATTCTTATACATTTAAATATGATCGATCGATTTAATTTCTCACTGAAATGTGTGACCTCCCGCTATTTGCCCAAAAATCTATTAGTTTTAAAATAATGATGGAAAAGGATAGACGAGATGAAAAAGTTAATGTTCTAAATTGGAGAAATGCCAATTTTGATGGTATTAGGCAAGAACTTTCAAAAGCTGACGGCAGCAGATGTTCGCAGAGAAAGGTATGGCTGGGAAATGGAAAGCCTTCAGAAATGAGATAACGAGAGTCCAGAGACAGTATATTCCTGTTAGAGTGAAAGGAAAAGCTGGTAGGTATAGAGAGTGCTGATGACTAAAGAAATTGAGAGTCTGGTTCAGAAAAGGAAGAAAGCATATGACAGGTACAGGCAGGATTGGTCGAGTGAATCCTTCGAAGAGTATAAAGGCAGGAGGAGTATACTAGAGAGAGAAATCAGGAAATCAAAAAGGGGACACGTGGTAGTTTTGGCAAATAGAGTTAGGGAGAATCCAAAAGGACTTTACAAATGCATTGAGGACAAAAGGGTAAATAGGAAGAGAAGATAGTCAAAGATCAGCAAAGCGGCCTTTGTGTGGAACTGCAGGAGATGGGGAAGATACTGAAGTGTATTTTGTCAGTGTTTACTCAGGAGAATGACATGGGAGTTGTAGATATACAGAGTAATAGATGGAGACATCTTTAAAAATGCCCATATTGCAGAGGAGGAAGTGTTGGATGTATTGAAATGCATAAAACTGGATAAGTCCCCAGGACCTGATCGATCAGGTGTAGCCTAGAACTCTGTGGGAAGCTAGGGAACTGATTGCTGAGCCTCTTACTGAGATATTTGTAACATTGATAGCCACAAGTGAGGTGCCAGAAGACTGGAGGTTGGCGAACGTGGTGCAACTGTTTAAGAAAAGTGTTAAGGACAAGCCAAGGAAATATAGACCAGTGATCCTGACGTCAGTGGAGGGCATGTTGTTGCAGGGAATCCCGAGGGACAGGATGTACATGTATTTAGAAAGGCAAGGACTGATTAGGGATAGTCAACATGGCTTTGTGTGTGGACAAACATGTCTCACAAACTTGATTGAGCTTTTTGCAGAAGTAACAAAGAGGATTGATGAGAGCAGAGCAGTGGACGTGATCTATATGACCTTTAGTAAGGCACTCGATAAGGTTCCCCACGGGAGACCGGTTAGATCTCATTGGAGTACAGGAAGAACTAGCCAGTTGTATACAGAACTAGCTAAAGGTAGAAGACAGAGGAAAGTGGTGGAGGGTTGTTTTTCAGATTGGAGGCATGTGACCAATGGAGTGTCACAAGGATCGGTGCTTGGTCCTCTACTTTTGGTCATTTATATAAATGATTTGTATATGAGTATAAGAGGTATAGTTAGTAAATTTGCTAATGACACCAAAATTGTAGTTGTAGTGGACAGCGAAGAAGGTTACCTCAGATTACAAGAGGATCTTGATCATATGGGCCAATGGGCTGAGGAGTGGCAGATGGAGTTTAATTTAGATAAATGTGAGATGCTGCATTTTGGGAAAGCAAATCTTCGCAGGACAAATACTCTTAATGGTGAGGTCCAACGTAGTGTTGCTGAACAAAGAGACCTTGGAGTGCAGGTTCATTGTTCCTTGAAAGTAGAGTCACAGGTAGGTAGGTTAGTGAATAAGGCATTTGGTATGCTTCCCTTTATTGGTCAGAGCATTGAGTACAGCAGTTGCAAGGTCATGTTGCGGCTGTACAGTACATTGGTTAGGCCACTTTTGGAATATTGCAATTCTGTTCCCCTTACGATCGGGAGGATGCTGTGAAACTTGAAAGTGTTCTGAGAAGATTTACAAGCATGTTTCCAAGGTTGGAGGGTTTGAGCTATAACTGGAGGTTGAATGGGCGATGGCTATTTGCCCTGGAACGTTTAGAGACTGAGGGGTGAACTTAAAGAGGTTTATAAAATCATGAGGGCCATGAATGGGGAAATAGACAAGGTTTTTTCCCTGGTGTGGGGTAGTCCAGAACTAGAGGGCATAGGTTTAAGTTGGGAAGGTAAAAAATAAAAGAGACGTAAAAAGCACCTTTTTTGCACACAGGGGGTGGTTTGTATATGAAATGAGCTTCCAGAGGAAGTGTGCAAGTTAGTACAATTGCAACATTTAGATGGTGTCTGGATAGGTTTATGAATAGAAAGGTTTTACAGGGATATGGCAGGTGGGACCAGATTGGGTTGGGATATTTGGTCCGTATGGACGGGTTGGACCGAAGGATCATTTCCATGCTGTATATCTCTTTGACTCTCTGACTGTAATTCAGAAATGACAATAATTTGATATGCATTGTCAAATAAATGGTTTATATAATTAAATTGTAGCATACAAGAAGTTGAAATCTTACTATTTTTAGAATGAAAGATAAAGAACAAAAGAACGTTCCAGCACAGGAACAGACCCTTTGGCCCTCCTCGCCTGTGCTGATTAAGATCTTCCTATTTTCTAAACCTCCACTTATTTTCTAAGAATCTGTATCCGTCTGCCCCATGCCCATTCGTGTATCTGTCAGATACATCTTAGATAACTCTATTGTTCCTGCCCCTATCTCCTCCACTGGCAACACGTTCCAGGCTGCCACCACCACATATGTAAAGAACTTCCCACATATATCTACCCTAAACCCTTCCCCTCTCACTTTGACCTCATGATCCCTAGTAATTGAGTTCCACATTCTGGGGAAAATGCTTCTTGCTATCCACCCTGTGTATATCTCTCTTGATTTTGTAGACCTCAATCAGGTCCCCCCTCCAACCCTTGCCTGTATAATTAAAATAATTCTAATCTACTCAACCTTTTATTCATAACCAGCACCCTCCATACCAGGCAACATCCTGGTGAACCTACTCTGCACTCTAGTCAAAGCATCCACATCCTTTTGATAATGTGGTGACCAGAACTATATGCAGTATTTCAAATGCAACGAAACCAAAGTCCTGTGCAACTGTAACATGACCTGCCAACGCTTGTACTCAACACCTGATCCAATGAAGGAAAGCATGCCGTATGCTGCCTTGACCAGTTTACTGACCTGCGTTGCCACCTTCAGGAAACAATGGACCCAGGTCTCCCTGTATGTCAATTGTCCCCAGGACTTTTCCATTTTCTGTAATATTAACTCTTGAAATGGATTTTCCAAAATGCATCACCACACATTTCCATAGATTGAACGCCATCTGCCATTTCTGTGCCCATCTCTCCAATCTATCTATATTCTGCTGCATTCTCTGACAGTCCCCTTCACGATCTGCTACTCCACCAATCTTGGTGTCATCTGCAAACTTGCTAATCATGCAACCGATACCTTCTTCCAAATCATTGTTATAAATCACAAACAACAGTGGACCCAGCATGGATCGCTTTTGCATACCACTGGTCATAGGTCTCCATTTTGAGAAATCCCCTCCCACTACTACTCTGTGTCTCCTGTTACCCAGCTAGTTCTCTATCCATCTATATAAAACACCCTGGACCCCATGCAATATCACATTGTCCATCAACCTACAATGGGGAAACTAATAAAACACCTTAGTCAAGTCCTTCAGTATCTTCTCCAGCAGCTTCCCTAACACTGATGTCAGACTCGCCGGTCTATAATTACCTGGATTATCCCCGCCATGCTTCTTTAACAAGGGGACAATATTAACAATTCTCCAGTCCTCCGGGACCTCACCCCTGTACAAGTATTCTGCAAAGATATATGGTAAAACCCCAGTTATTTCCTCACTCACATCTCTCAGTAACCTGTGGTAGATCCCATCCAGACCTGAGAGCTTGTCTACATTTCTAGCGTTTAGAATATTAAAAAACCTCTTCCCTCTTTATGTCGACTTGACCCAGTGTACGCAAAGAACTATCCCTAACCACAATATCCATCATGTCCCTCTCCTTGGTGAATACAGATGCAAAGTACTCGCTAAGAATCTCACCCATTTTCTCTGACTCCATGCATTACTTTCTTCCTTTGTCCTACGTGGGCCAAAGCGTTCTCTGGTTCCCTCTTGCTCCTTATATATGAAACGTAGTCTATGGGATTTTCCTCAAACTGTTTGCTGAAGGTATCTCATAAGCACTTTTAGCCCTCTTAACTCCTCAATATTTACTGTGAAATGTGGTTAGTGTAAAGAAAATAGACATTTGTTCGTGCGAGTGGGAACTCATACAATTTCAGTGTTTTGTGCCAAAACATATTCGAAATCCGTCTTCGTGCAAATAAAAAGCAAGAGAAGAAACCTTTTGGGAAGAGTAATTTTCAGCCATTTTCGCTCCAAAGTACTTCTGTGGTAGAAAATAGTGTTGGCTTGTAACAGGGGCACAATTTTAACTATGGGTGGTTTGAACATGCAAATTGACGCAACTCATCAACTTGACAGTGATATCCTCGAACAAAGATTCATGGAGTGTATGAGAGATTATTTCTGAGAGCAGGATGTTATGGAAACAACCAGAGAATGGGATAATTTAGATTTCATATTATGCAAATAGTGAGGGTTGGTGGATGAGCTTTGTCTTGGAAGGAGTTACTGCAACATGCTGGAGTTTGACATTCAGATTGAAGGAGTAAAGACAGAGTGATACATGAGAGTTTAAGTGTTAGGCAATGATAATTACACTAGCCTAAGGAAGGATTTGGCCTGGGTGGGCTGGGAGGTGGGTGGAAGTGGGAGAAAAGAAAAGTCAAGGGCAGGGCAGATGAAGAACTGTGGCAAATAATTAGGGAGATACTGAAGATCGAGCAGGAGTTGCATAACGGGAAAAAATCTTCCATATCTTGATAAGGAAGTCACAAATAACATGAAGGGAAATCCCAGTGCATATCATACTGCACGTTAGTCACACTGTGGAGGATTGGGCAAGTCAGTGGCCTCGTGGTGTTATAACTGAATTCTTATGTGATAAACTCAGGTAATGTTCTGGTGACCTGGTTCAAATCCTGCCACAGCAAGTAGGAGAGCTTGAATTCAAATCTGGAATTAAGAGACTGATGGTGGTTATGAATCGATTGCTAAGAAAAACCCACCTGGTTCACTAATGTCCTTTCGGTCAGGAAACTGCCATCCTTACTGGATATTCACCACTCTCAGGCTGAAGGCATATCTCTGTTCTAAAATATCTTTTCTTTATCCAAGACTATGTTCTTGTGTCATTTCTCTCCTAACCACGAAAACATCTTGGCAACGTCTACTCTGACCTGACATTCAGTATTTTGTATATTTCAATTAGATCCCCCTTCATCCTTAAACAAACTCCAGCGAGTATAGACCCAGAGACCTCATATGTTAAACTTTTCATTCCTGGGACCATTCTTGTGAAGCTCCTCTGAACACGCTCCAGGGGCTGTACATCCTTCCTGAATTATGGGCCCCAAACGGCGCACTATCCACCAAATTTAGTCTGAACACAGTCTCATAGAGCCTCGGAAATCCATCCCTACTTAAATATTCAAGTCCTTTCAAAATAAATGCCATCACTCTATTTGCCTTTCTGACCGGGCGGGCCACCTGAAAGAATAATCTAACGATGGGGCAATAATAAATTTACCATGGAGTTACAAAAATGAACAATGATTAATGCATGCTGGGAAAGGGATCCCAACCTTGACGAAAGTCTCTGCTAATCAACATGCTGCAGAATCCAGACAGGCTGTAGCTACCCACAGATGATTTGCAAACAAACCTGACACCTCCAGATCCTGTAATACTCACCTGAAGTTGGACCTGAATGGGACAATGGAATGTTGCCCTTGAGCCAACCCATGGTTGAGTCTGATTGATCAGGGGAAATGAACCTGATCATTCCATTGACAGATCCTCCTTACCTTCCCAAAAGGGCGTGAAGACTTGGAAGCATTAGAATCACCACAAAGCCCCACACAGTGCAGTAACTGGAGAATAACCACGGAAAGAGAAGACACCTCCAAGATCATCAGACGAACAAGAAGACATCACCAAGTCGAGCCCGGTCAACTTCCAGTGGGGTTGTTTGTGATCATCCAAAGTTAAGTTAAAGCACAAGATAATGTGTAGCGTTTATCATTGCGTTATAATACGTTTTATTGTTCTAATATTAATTGTGTTCAATAAACAAATTGTTTGTTAGTGATAACTCAGTTCTTTTGCAGAATATAAGATTTCAGACACACTGTGCAGCAGAAACAACACCTTCCTAATTGCTGACTCAACCTGTAAGTTTATCTAGAGACAATCCTGGACTGGAACTCACAACTCTTTTTGCACTTCAGGCTTCTGATTTTTCGTCTCCACTTATGAAGTAGTCCATGCCTGTCTTCTTCCTACGAATGTGCATCACCTCGCACTTTCCCAAGTTGTACTCCATCTGCCACTTCTTTGCCTACTCTCTTAATAAATTCTCATTTATTATTTGTTCCACACATCTATTTCTCCAACGTCATTTTCCAGTGCCCTAATATCCACTTCTGTTTCTCTTTTGTCCTTTATATGTCTAAAGAAACTTCCAGTTGTCCTTTATGTCCCTGGATAGCTTAACCTCATATTTAATCTTCTCTGTGGTTATTTCTTATTTTGTTGCCATCTGTTGCCATTTGAAAGCTTCCAAATCTTCTGGTTTCCCACTGCCATTTGTTCTGTTATCTGCTTTCTATTTTTCTTTTACCCGAGCCATGACTGTCGCAGTCATCCATGGTTGTCTCATCCTCGCTGTACAATGCATCTTTACCTCGGGAAAAATTGGGTGAAATGCGCTTCGGCGGGTCGGTGTGGACTTGTTGAGCCGAAGGGCCTGTTTCCACACTATAACTAATCTAAAAAATAACTTGAAACTCTTCGCGAAGGAAGATATGAAGAGGACATGAGTCCATAAAGAGATTTAAGGTGGGTCAAGTGAACAGGCAAATAGTGGTGTATGGAACATAGTCGGAAAATGTGTCTGTGCTAAAAGATATTGACGGTTTGAATGGAAATGCGGTGTATTCTTTCATTGGAGAGGTTGGCTTTAGGCACAGAGGAACCAGGCACATGGATTACAAACTAAAAATTTTACATGTACATCAATTTTTTAGAGAGTTAAGACAAATGTTGAAACTTTCTGAAACAGAATACATTTAAAAGTAGGGACTAATTTCTACAGATTTACAATGTAGTGGTGTAGCCACATCGAGAGAGCGATGGCCACAATGATATGAAATGCAATTCAGAGAAGATTCACTCAGCTGACTCCTGTAACAGGTGTTTGTTTTCGGAGGAAATCTTGAAATGACTGGCTCTGGATCTGCTGGGATTTAGGCGAACAACATGTGGTCTTGTTTAACCTCAGAATATTCCCAGTAGTCTTTCAATAAACAATATTTCAGCTTGTGTGAGAGATTACTATGAGTAGCTGGACAGTAAAACTCAAAAATGTCTCTGTTAAGAAGATGGTGATTTGGTGTCATCCTCTCAGAGTGTTGTGTCTTTGTACAATTCTCTTCCCAGAGAGCGATGGAAGATAAGACATTGAATATTCCTAAGGCAGAAGCAGATAGATTCTTCACTAAGAGTGACGTACTAACGTTGTCAGAGCAAAGGAGGAACGTGTGATTGACGCCACAATCAGATCACCCACGACCTTATCACATGATGAAGTTTTTTGATTCCTTACTCCTGATGCTAGGTTCTACATTTCTGTTGACTTTCGATACTATAAAAAATATGACACGGTTCTCATGAACATGAAGACTTTTCCTTTCAGATTGTTGGACACAGTTTTGTATATGTGACTTTTCAACGGCACTGGAAAAGCACTCAGGAAAGGTTCATGATGTTGTCAAGTGGTCAGGAGCATAGGACAAAGGGACAGTCTCGCTTGAAACTGATTTAGAAATCAGATTGGGTCGAGTGGATAACTCGAATACTGCAGATTCATGTCAGTTGTTCTTGTGAGGGGTGTTTCATTACCAAGGCCAGCATTCTGTTGTCTGTTTGTAATTTCTATTTAGAATATGGCGATAAAGCCCAGGGGTTCTTGTAGTGCAGGAACACTAACAGGTATGTTATAAAGAGAGAAACGGGGTTCTTAACAATTTGATAGTGAAGGGAGAATGATATAGCTTCAAATCCTGTGTGCCTTTGGAGATTGTATTCCTCACCATTTGATGCTCACAAACTATGGAAGTAGTGAGACCACATTCTCTATTTCCAACAATTAAATTGATAGAGTCATACAGCATACAAACCGACCTTCCAGCCCAATACGACTACATCAGCCAGAAAACACCAAACTGCATTGTTCCCAGTTACCTGAAGATCTATACCATACTATCCCCTGGCATTTTGCGTTTAAATGCTACTTTACCGTGTATCTGTGAACTGAGCTTTTTCTCTTCCAATATATGTACGAAATGGTTTCATGGAAATAGATCGCACAACTTCAAAGACAGCGACAAACTCATCAGATCAATAAAAGGTCCTCATTGTTTAAAATTATTAGAACATCGGATTGCCTTTTTAGTTCATTTGGGTTTTTAATGGAGCTAGACAGCATGAATTGCCCTTGAGAAGTTCCCGTCAAGTTGATGTTGGTCCATCCAAGTGGCTGATGAGAGGGAGTGCCAGCTGTGCATCTAATGTGCCGATTTAGCTGGGAGTAAATATTACTGGTGGTAGATGGAGTGTTAAACAAGCCGCCACGCTGTGATGAACAGCTCGCAGGACAAGAGACTCTTTTTAAATACGAATATGGGAAGAAATTTATTATTCTTCAGATAAATAACAACCTTGCACGAGAAGTCTATATAATAATGAAACGAAGTCGGTTTCTATGTTATTGGTGAACTTAAAATAATGGTGTCAAACAGCTGGAATAATGTTGATGCTGTTGTTAGACGATTCTTGCAATGAGCATGTGAATTATCCTGGATGATTTCAGAGATGGCTGGGCTGTCCTCGGTTGAGTAAGTGCTGATACTCCATGGGATGATGCTTGTCAGCAATCCCGCCACTTACTGAGCACAGTTCGATGGAACAAACCAACAAGTCCAATTGGCTGCTGCTTCAGAATATTTCAGAGCTCTCATGACTACCACCACATGGAATCATGTAATAGGCCCATATTGTCTACATCATCCAGTGCTCATAAAAGTGCTTTATAAAGTTTGTGAGATTACCTTCCTGAACCACTCTCTCAGGCAATGTATTTTTGACACATATCATGCTCTGGGTTCAAAACAGATTTCACAAATCCTCTCTTAGTATCTTCTCTTTCACTTCAAAGGTATTTCCCCTTGTTTCTGACCCTTTGACTAAGGATAATAGCTATTGTCCGTTCACTCGTTCCATACCTCTCATGCTATAGTACACCTCTGTCAGGTTCATCCCTCACCCTTCTCTGCTCCAAAAGGAAATGTAACCCATCTTCATGGTTTGAGTTCTGTCTTGTCTTGTTACATCTTCCAAAGTGCAGTACCTCACATATTTCAGTGTTACCTTTCACCAGTCATTGATCTGGGCATCTGACAATCCGTTTGTAGCCTCCTTTAACCAATACGTTCTTGCTCACTGTGACTCACCCCGCTAATCGTTCTATCATCTACAACATTGTTTATTATCCTCCATCATCCCCCTTCTCCCACATTCTTATCATCACCATTTATGAATTTCAGAAACAAACCTTGATCTTCTTCCTGTTCTACCAATGTGGTTGCCGAATTGGGAATTCTAATCTCTTGTTTTTCTCTTCCTATTTTGGTGAATTACCAGCGTGAATCAGTTGTGGCCTTTTGTGAGGGAGCCACAGACAGTATTTTGGACATGGAGTTGAATTCTGCTTTAATACTCCGCCCTTAAGCATGTATTATTCATAATACTTGGACATCATTAACCTTGGACTAGCTTTTGGCACCTTGCCCTGCAGCATTTCCATTTTACGTGGGCCTGTAGTTTATTCTTTAAAACATCTGCTGCAATAGTCAGAGTTGAAAGAGTTTTTTCATCTGCTGGATGAACACAGGCTCGTTCATTAATTTTGTTTGAAAGAGCTAGAGCAATGATGATAAAGATTGAATTAAATTCTGGATTATAAACACACTATGGAAGATCAATTCACGTTCCCATTTCTACGTTGAATTGGAAGCAAATTAAAGGAACAAACACCTACCGTTCTGAATATTGTTTGAAAAGTGATGTCATGTTGATATAATGCATCAATTTTCTTTTGAATATTGCGAGGACACTGTTCAAACAGTGTTCTTGTCTTTTGCGCCTAATTCTTTCAACTGATCTTCCTGTGTAATTTGAGGTGAGATCCGAGTGATGTCCCTTTCAATCGAAGCCGGACTTGACTCAGGGTGGAATCAAGGACCCTGAGCAAAACTGTGATTAATGGTAATTAGAGAACATTCTGCAATTGGAATGGGAACAGTAGAAAAATCAGTCTCTGCAAGGCATCTTCCAAACTGAATGGCATCCTGACTCGGGATTAATTTGCTGTCCCTTGACAAGTATTTGTTAAAAATCTTGGAATGCCCCTACAAACAGTTCTGTCTGGATCTGCATCACTTCGGATGGAAGGGGTAAAACAGGGCAACTCTGTGTCGATTATTCCAGAGCCATTGGGGAGGACAAATAAACTCTGCCCTTGCTCGTACCTTCGAAAACCCTGAATGAACATGTCTTGTTAAAAATACAAAGATATTTTATGTTTTCATAGTTATATGTAAACTCTCAGAAAGGTAAGACCTTGCTGGATGAGTACGATGCCAGTGACATCAGGAGCATGATAAGACATTGATAACAATTGGGATCAGTACTTCAATCAGTTACTTTCAGAGGATTGATCATGTGATTTCATGACCACCGAGTTCAACATTTTCATAATGCATTAGGACAGTGGCAATAAATTATCGGTATTTAGTGAGCTGTCAGGCACAGTGTTTTTGATTTTTCATTCAAAAACCATAATCAAATACTTGAGCGTCAACAGAAATGGCAGCTTCACTGTTCCCTTTCAGATCAAACAAATATCCACTGTCCAAAAGAGAAACGAAGTTGAAAGTGCAGGAAAACATTTGCAGGTTCTAAGCAGAGAAAAACACAATTAACTTTTTGAGTCCAATACAAGTTTTTCAGAAGAGGATCTAATCAGACTCAATACACTGCCTTCGTTTCTGCCTCCAGATCCTGACTCATCTGTGGCATTTTGTCACTGCTTACTGTTTGTCTTTCAAATTTACATTTTCTACAGTAGTCCCGAGCACATTGATTCCGTTTTGGAGAGGGAGCGGGGAGGGGTTGCCTGGTGTCTCGGTGGTTAGCACGGCTGTCTCACAGTACCAGGGACCCCCTGGGGTGGGGGGAGTGGAGCCGGAGGGGGAGTGCAGCATGGTATCTCAGTGGTTAGCACGGCAGTCTCACAATACCAGGAACATAGTTTATTTCCACCCGAAGGAGTGTTTGTATTGAGTTTTCACATTCTCCCCGGGTCTGCTAGTGTTTCCTTCAGGTGCTCCAGTTTCCTCCCACTGTCCAAACAGGTTCAATGTATTGACCATGTTAAATTGCCCATCATGTGCAGCGAGGTGTGTTAGCTATGGGAAATGCTGGGATAGGGTAGGAAACGGGTTAGCCAATGGAAGTGAAGAAGTAGGGTATGAGGTGGTTCTAGGTGCAATGCTCTGCAGAGGGTCAGTGTGGACTCGTTGGGTCAATGTCCCATAAAATAGAAAAAATTGTTAAATTAAACAAAGTCAGTTACTGGCGATCTGAACCAAAAAGAAAAACAGAGTGCTGGGGAAACGGAGCAGTTTTGGCAGCCTCCATCGAGAGAAAAATACAGTTTGCATTTTAAATCCACTCACCATGCATCAGGTCTGAAAGCAGTTGGGAAATAGTATAATGTGTGTTGGTGGAATGTTTGGAATATGTGGAGTAATAGAGGGAGAAAAAGGCGATTATTGATATCAGCTGTGATGGAAATAAAATGTGAGATGATTTTCATGTATTTTTCACCTTTTCCCATATTCCTGAGTATCATGCACATGTAGGTATATATCCAAGTCACTGTTTCAAGTGAGGTCTGTTCCCTCCATCTCACTTTCCTGAGTGAGGACATCTTTTCTTCATTAATAGGACATGGGTGATTGGGCCAGCATTTATTTCCATTACCGAGTTGCTTTCGAGAACCTGTTGGGGAACTGCCTTTGTGAACCCATGCACTTCGATGTGCTGTCGGCTGCCAGCGCTCAGGTCTGTCTGGTTTCACTTCTTTGAGAACTTGTAGTGTGATATCTGAATGGCTGGCTTGGCCATTGCAAATGGCATTTGAGAGTCTGCCATTGTTTAGGGTTTTGAGTAACATGTAAGTCAGACCAGTGAAGATAGCAAGTTTCCTTCTCTGGAGGACACTAGTGAGCCAGGTTTTTTTTTAGTTTTTACAGCCATCAATATTTCATTAGATTGCTAATTCTAAATATTTTATTGAATTCAAATTCCACCGTCTGCTGTGCTGGGGTTGAAGTCCGAGTGTGGGTCATTGTGTGATGTACGTAGCAGGCTAAATGACATCAATCTCTTCCTGCGTAAATCCTTAGAGGGTAGAATGGTCTCCCGCTGTCTCATTATAATGATACTGACTGGCTGAATGGGGTCTTCCTTTCTCTGTAATATTACTGAGTGCATGAGAGAACAACACATGAGGCACGAGCAGCAGCTGGCCATTCAGCCAGTTGTGTCTGCTGCACCATTCAGAATGTGTACCGTTGATGTGATTGTAACTAAACACCCTTTTCCTCTCTGTTCCCAATAAACATGGATTATCTTTTTCATCAAAGCTCTATGATACTCAACCTTGAGTGTTTTCAGTTACGCAGTCTTCACTGCTACTTCGGCATGAGAACGCCACAGATCACAGAATCTTAAAGAGAAAGGAACATCCCTGTCTCAGTCTGAAATGGGAAGGCCGTTTGTCTCAAAATGTGTTACCCACAAACCAATCGCCAATCTTTTGAGATAAAGAAAAGATGATAATTAGGAATAGACATTGACCATTCAGTCCAGGAAACCTGTCCATATTCCCATTAACTCTCCTAAATCACATACTTACCAATTTCAGTCTCCTCTGAACTTGCAGGAAGACAATCCCCGGCACCACAAGATCATATCAGCATGAGACACTGGAGCAGAATTAGGCCATTCAGCCCATCTAATCTGCCATGGCATTTGATCACCGCTGAAATATTTCTCAACTCCATTCTCCTGCCTTCTACGACTGACCATTGATCGCTTATTAATAAAAATTATATATCTATGTATTAAAGACATTGTCTGTGCCTGTACTTGGGGGGTGGGTTTGTGTGTTCGTGTGTTTGTGTGTAAATGTTCATATCCATGTGCGTATCTCTGTGTACATGCGTACTGTGTGCTAGTATCAGTATCTAAGATCGTGTACACCTCTGTCTGCATCTTTTTGCAATGTTGTTTTTGACGAAAATACATAGAAATTGGAATCAGTTTCCTTCCTGCTCTCTCTCTCTATCTGTCCCTGTTGTTCATAGAGTTCATAGAATCCCTATAGTGTGGAAACAGGCCCTTTGGCCTAACACATCCTGACTGACCCTTCGAAGAGGAACACTGACCCTTCGAAGAGTAACACACCCAGACCCATTCCACTACTTTCCTACGTTTACTCATGACTAATGCCCCGAAACTACACATCCCCGGGCACTATGGGCAATTTAGCTTGGCCAATTCTCCTAACCTGCACATCTTTGGACGGTGGGTGGAAACTGAAGCACCCAAACGAAATCCACGTAGACACAGGGAGAATGTGCAAACTCTGCACAGTCAGTTCCCCGGGGTAAAATTGAAACCGGGTGCTTTGCGCTGTGAGGCAGCAACCACTGAATTTTATGATTAGATTCACACAATACTACCCTCCGCGAGTCCCCCTACGCCACTGCATCAGTGGCAGAGTTTTTTTTTTACTCTCTGAGAGGATAAAATTATCCTTTACTGTAGATCTCCGATATTACATGGCTGGTGGTTTTTCAAATAATATCTTTGGACACACAGACCAGTTTCGTCAATACTGAGCGATATTACAACCACTTCTAGGTCTTTCTCAGGATTTGCCAACACTTTCTCACATAATTTTTAAGAATTGGAAGACACAGAAGGAGAATTACATTCTTCTCATCTCCTGACAAAATGGTGCACGTGGAGGTGAGCATTTCCATTCTGAGAGGCCCAAGTATATTTGTTAACCTCCATCTACGAGCATTGTGTGCGTGCGAAGGGGGGGGGGGGGGGGGGGTGGTGAGGTGGATGGGGGAGGGGGGGTTACGTTGTGTATGTTGATGGTACTGTCAGTTTAGATGGTGCTGCCTTCCATTTTTGCCTCCCAGACTGAATCCTCGAGGGTTATCACACTCAGCCACTGTCGCTGCAGTAGGGTGTGGAGGCCAGCTGAGGGAGAGATTGTGTCATTTTAAGCACCACAGAGACTGTCAGACCTTCATCCACATGTAGATACTCACAGAGTTGGGTGTGCTTTGGTGGAAAAGCACAGCTGGTCGGTCAGAATCCAAAGTGCGAGAAAATCGAGGTTTCAGGCCAGAACACTTCATCAGGAAGAGTAAATCCTGGAACTGTGGTCTGACTAGAGCCTTAGAAAGCCTCGAAATCCCCACCTTTACATTCTCGTCCCCTCAAGATGAATGATAACATCGTATTAACCTTCTTAACGAATGACTCAACCTGCAAGTTTATCTTCGGCGAATCCTGGACTTGGAATCCCAAGTCCCTTTGCACTTCAGATTTCTGAATTTTCTTCCCATTTACAAAATAGTCCATGCCTGTATTCTTCATACCAAAGTGCATGACCTCACACTCTCCCACATTGTATTCCATCTGCTACTCCTTTTCTCACTCTCCTAAACTGTCTAAACGTTTTTGCCTCCTCAACACCACCTACCCCTCCACCTATCTTTGCATCATCTGCAAACGTAGCCAGAATGCCCTCAGTTCTGCCATGCAGATCATTAACCTATAAAGTGAAACGTTGTGGTCCCAGCACTGAACCTTGTGGAACACTACTAGTCACCGGCTGCATCCTGAGGACCATTTTATCCCTACCCTGCCTCCTGCCAGACAACAAACCTTTATCCATGTTAATACCTGACCTCTAACACCATTGGCTCTTGTCTTACTCTGCAGCCTCCTGTGCGTCACCTTATCAGAGGCCTACTGGAAGTCCATATAGATAACTCCCATTGGTTCTCCTTGATCTAACCTGCTTGTTACCTCCTCAAAGAAATCTTATTAGCTTGAGGGCAAGGTGTTTATTGAAATAGGGAGCAATCAGAAGGTTTGGATCATTCCTACAGACAGAGTGGGAGTGTTCCTCAAAGTAGGTCTCTGGTCTCCACAGTGTAATGGAGACTGCATTCTGAGCAGCAATGACAGAAGACTAGATTTAAAGAGTATAAGTGAAATGTTGCTTCACCTGGAAGGTATGATGGGACCATAACAGAGAGGAGGGAAAAGGGGAATGGGCAAGTGTTGCAGCTACTGTATTTGCAAGAGAAGGTGCCATAGGGGAGTAGGGAAGTGTTCGGGGTGATGGAGGGTGTCACAGAGGGGATAGTCCCTGTGAAATGCTGACAGTGGACGGGAGGGGAAGATGTGTTTGATGGTGCTGTCCTGCTGGAGGTGGTGGAAGCGGCGTAGGATGATTCTGTGAATGTGGATTCTAGTGCAGTAGGAAGTGAGGACAAGGGGAGGTCTATCATTGTTCTGGGAAGGAGGGGATGGAGGCAGGGCAGAAGTGAGGGAGATGGGACAGTCATATCTGAATGTCCTGTCCATCGGAGTTAGGGGATTTCTTTTTTGAGAGAAAAGCTGGTCATTTCGGAAGCTTCCCACTGGAATGTGGCATCATCAAACAGAAGTGGCAGAGCCAGAAAAACTGGGGGAATGAAGTCATTTTCAACTGATCATGTGTTCAGCTGTATACAGAGGTTCCCCCTGAATAATTGAAAAGAGCCAGGCAATTCAATTTCAGATTTCTGTCTTATATTTGATCTAAAACGGGATGTGAAAATAGACTCAGGTAAAGGTCAGTAGAAATGTGGGGGAGACATTTAAGCAGATGCTTCATAACGCTCATCAATGATTGACTCTGGTCAAAAGGAAGATGATATGAAGATGTGAAGATGCCCCATGCACCCCCCCCCCCCTCCCCGCCCCCATGATGCAGAAATGCTGTGAAGGATAACTAATCAATCACAAACTAAATAATTCAGGTTGGTGAGCTCTTGCATCGGCCACATTTGGGAATTTTTTTTTGGAATCAGAAGCAGATTGGAAAAAGTAAAATATAAAGAAAAATATTCCAAAACTGTCAAGAAATATGAAAAAAAATAAAATTATCCGCAACTGTTTTTCCACATCAATTATAAAACGTTCATGATGTATGTGTGACCCTTGGAAGAAAGGCAGGAAAGTATACGTGGAACACTGGAGGATGTAACTGGGGAACTGGTTTCATGGAACAGGCTGAGAATGTAAAATAGTATTTTAAATCGTTCCTCACAAGGGAAGTCACAAAGGAATTCAATAATATAAACAAAACTGTAGTTGGATGAAAGTTCTTCAACTGTCTCTAACAAAAGGAACTTATTTTACCAAAGAGGTAAGTATAAGGGTAGACAGGTCAGCAGTAATTCATAGCTGGTTTTAGAAGAATTGGTTACAGAGTGACGGGTGGCACTGTGCGAAATATTCCATAACTCTCTGGATTACAGGAGAGTTCCAGTGAAACTGGAGAACCTCTAATGTGGCGCCTGTCTTCAAGAAAGGAGTGAGTCTTCAACTGTTTAGGTGCTTCCTTTGTCTGAATGATGCAGTATATTTGAGAGGCTGAATGGTCTCATGATATACTTTCATCCCAAGTGATTTAAAATAAAAAACATCTTCTCCTTCCACTGATGTGTTACAAACTGGGGGACAAACATTTGCCTGAACCTGAGCATTCCAATTACAGCATTTTCCAGAAGAACTTATAACCATATCACGGTATTGAATAGGTGAGGGAGCGAGTAGGTGCTGCATGCTTTAGTGAGAGTGGTGTAGCATGAGCCTTATTCGGGGGTCGGTGCTATAACAGATATACAGTGAGTGTGAGGGAGCAGAGAGAATATGGTGACCTTTATCCTGACAGAGCGGGGAAGGTTATTGAGGCTTGTCCTGTGTTGCTGGACATTTCTTCAGACTGCAGATACTGCACTGCGCTGGGAGGTAAGCTCAGACCAAGTTCGCTGGGTCTGGTTGTGCGACTCCTCTGGGAATAGAATGGTCCCCTTCTGCAACAGCCGATCCACCGTGTCCCTTTCGACAATCCGTGGTATAATTGTCCCTTATCTGCCATGCTCAGGGTAAATTATGCAGGGAAGCTCTGAACTGAGAAAGCTCAACCGTGTGCCCGTTGGCCATTTAAAAATGGCACCAGTGCTCAATGTGTAAGCTCTGAACATTGTTCGATCCTGGATTGATTTCTGGCACTACACTAGCAGTACACTTGTCTACGCAGTGTTTCATGATGGACAGATATCTCATCTTGCCTTATATGTGTCCGGGCTAGGATTGTGACGAAGAATGAGTATCCGATATAACTCCTGACATAACTGTCACTCCACCAGGTCGGCCCATTCTGCTGCTAAATTCCATATTTCTGCAACATGCTGTCCATTGAGCAATTAACGAATCAAAAAAAAAAAGAATATCTGGCCCTCTGTTTTGGACCAGAGCAGATCCCCTCAAAGTACACGGAGAAGGTAATCTCGACCCGAGCGTTTTCGTATTTTAAAGGTAAATGTGAGGTGCTGTGTTTCAGATACAATTCGTTTGGTCAAAATATTCGATATTTAGCAAACCACAATCTATTCAAACACAGTAGACAAAACATAACGAAAGCAAAAGGATCTTAGAATAACTTAATTCTTTTGGAAAACTTAACAGAATAATAGGTTATTCAACTAACAGTAACTGCTCCAATATAGTAACATCCTAGAAACACTCTCACATGTCGAAAAACAAAATCAGGCAACATATTGTCTCATATCAAGTTCTCCAATCCAGGAGGAAAGAACACCAAATACAATTCTGAGAGAACGTTCTGAGAGAGAGAGAGAGAGAGTGTAGCAGTCGGGAGAGATTTACTGCCTTCCAGCCCAGCTGAGACTCCAGCAATAACTGAAGAAAGGTAAAACTAAGGAGCCTGGTTCTGGGAGAGTTTAACCATTACTCCACAGGACCAGGCCGTGGCTGCAAGGGCCAGAAAGAATAGACTGTATCTACACCATCTATGGCATTGTAGTCGCCTCTCAAAAATGCCTAACCCCATTAAATGATGGTCAGATATATGTCAAAGTTAAATATAACTACATAAACCGAAATTGTGCAGCAGGCCTGGTGATGAGACACAGCTGGCGTCAGGTGCCCAGTAATTCCTACTCTGCCAAAATACATTAGAATCATCGAGCTTGTAAAGAAAAAGAATTATCTCCCTCCCTCACCTCTAAGTTTACAATTGAAGATGTGCCATTCACCCAATAGTCAGCGATGTCAACATTCCTCCCAGTCCAAGTATTATTGGAATATGTCAGGGAGGTTGTGAAAGGGGTTAATTGCAGATTTTTGTTCAATGACTGATTAATATCAGTCTTCCTGGACCTAACTGTATCACTGTAGAGTTTCGCTCTTGCCTAATTAGGGGCTTCTATCAACTTGTTATGCCATAGTATTCGGGACAGCGTCATCCTCAACACGATTGGGATCACAGCTACAGAGAGATTGAGAGATCAGAATCTGAGAACATTAGACTGGAATGTTCCAATAATGGATCAGAATCTGAGAACATTATACTGGAATGTTCCAACAATGGATCAGAATCTGAGCACATTGGACTGGAATGTTCCAACAATGGATCAGAATCTGAGAACATTAGACTGGAATGTTCCGACAATGGATCAGAATCTGAGAACATTAACTGGAATGTTCCAACAATGGACAGGAGTTTATCCGATGGTCTTTTCTGTCATTCTGTGGTTTGGGCATGGTTAGAGTTGCAGATAGAAGCCGGACTGATGATTATTCAGACAGGGGGTTACTACCCCATCCTCGCGACCCTTGGTGGTCCTGGTAAGCCTATCTCTGTCAATTCTATAAATGATGGTGAAGGTTATTGCTACTTCGGTTATTTATATTTAGCAAAAGCATAAACTTTCAGGCATAAACTCCAATTTGAGTCCCCTTTTTACCTTAAACCGTTTTACAATTCTGGATTGTCTCTGTCTTTAATACATTCAAAATCCACCTCTAAAATATCACCAGTCTCCACTTCTGCCACAGTGCTGTTGCTGAATAAGCTTGTCACCTACCCCTTTGTTAACTTCAGACTTTATGGCTTCACTTCTCTTCTGACCTCTCTTCCCCGTTACAAATATTTTGACCGCAAACTTGTTCTTGTCTCTACAGTTAATTCACAGTAGGGGCACTGTATCAGAATAATAATATCACTGACTGTGTGATTCAGAGGCACAGGCTATGACTCTGAAAGCATTGTTTCAAATCCTATCACAGCAGAGGACAGATCAGAAATTCGAATGATAAAAATTGGAATGAAACCTAAATTTACTCGTGGCAACCATAAAGTACCAGATTTATTTTTCCTTATTTTACTAATAACCTTTTGTAAAGAGCCTTAACATATTTGCCCAGTTTGGAAGAAGTTTGAATTCTGACCCACAACAATATGGTTGACTCCATATTTTCTTGACAAATGGCCTCACAGTGAAGAGCAATTAGTGATGGACAACAACTGCTGGCATCCTGGGTAACAATCGTATTAAAAGTAAAATAAACGAAGGAACTGTGGATACTTCAGCATCTAGAAGTTTTGGTGAATCTCAGCAGGCATGTCTCTCTGTCTGGAGAAACACAGATAACGTTTCGAGTTCAGGGACCCTATCAAAACTTAATGCAACTGGGAAATAATATTATTTATATCAGGGATGGTTAGAAGGATGAGTGGGAGGTTTGTATTGAATGGATGGAGAAACGTTCAGCAAAAGAGAGACAGAGCAAGAGAGAGGCAAGGCAAGCAGAAGGATTGCTGATGATGAACTGGAATGAACATAGAATGGGTCGTTAATCTAACATTTTCCCTTTTCCGATATTCCTGAATATCACGTCATTATTGGTATGTCCATGTTTAAAGTGAGTTATGTTCCCTCTATCTCTCTTCTCTGAGTGCAGTGATCAATTTCATCGGCAATACTGGTGCTGCCCGTCTAGTTGTTGAGATATAGAGAAATATAATGATACATTGTCAACAGCTTCTTTAGACAGATGAACTGTTCCTGTGGGACTGTGTGGAGACGTAACAGCTTTCTTAGCGCGGAAGAGAAACTGAGGAGAGGGAGGCATGGGTGCACTATGGATGTCCGGGATTTGACTTGCTGGTGCCATCAGAAGGTCAGTGACGTTTCTGTGGATGGTGTTTCCGGCTTTGTATTGTCAGCTGCTGGGTCCATTCAGGGATCCCAGAGGGTCTGGGGACGCCACCCTGGATACTGCATTTACAGAGTGACTGGGTCCATGGGAAACAAATGGAGGTGAGACTACACAGAAGGGAAGCTCTGTACACGAGGAGGAGCAGAACACTGCACTATCCTCCCTGGGATTTCCAGGGCCATTTGTCTAAGCTGGACACATTCAGGCGTAAAATGTGAAATCAGCATGTTTCAAAAATGAGATGTTCACTGAGCTGTGTCTCCTCCTTCAGTATAAACTGTAGCTTCACACCAGGGATAGGACAGTGCTGACACTCACCATGAAGAAAACTGTTACGATTCTGAAACTTTCCACGCAGGAGTGGGTAATATATCCACCATCTCTGAAGTGTAGCCCTCTGATGTATTGCTAGCTGACAGAAGCCAAATGCCTGCTGAGACGAATACATTGGTTCCATCTCTGTACGAGAACGTACAGAAACTAACTTTCAGAAAAAACAAGGGAACAGAGTGACTGGTAAAATGATGGACGACAGGAAATTAGAATTCATGAAAAGTATGTTTTAAATATCTAATTGAATTGAAGTTTCATAAGTTGCTGCATCTGATGAGCTCCATCTCAGAGTTATGAGGAGGTGGCAACAGAGCTAGTGAAAGAATAGCTGATTATTCTTCAAAGCTGGTTAGATTCTGTAAAATATGCTGCAGACTGGAAAGCAGGTATTGTTCCACGAAATATTTAAAACAGGATGGGGAGGGAAAACAGAAAATTAAATAGCTGGATGTCAGCTGTCAGAAAAACCAATGTAATCTTTTATGAGGAATGTGACAACTAGACACTTGGAGAATAACGATATGATTTGGTGCATTCTGACAAGATTCCAGAAAGGGAAAAGATCTTTACTAAACCTGCTGGGGGTAGTGGAGATTGACCGCTGTGAAATCGACATTTGAGAAGCAGTGGGAGTGGAGTATTTGAATTTTCAGAATACGTTTGACATTTTGAATACGGATGAGTGGAGAATGTTAGAATCCATGGGTAGGTTGGGTTGGAATATATACCAAATTGATTAAACATTGGGTAATGGAGATATGAGAAGAGTTGTGGGGTTTTTTGCAGGTCTGAAGGCTTGTCGGGTAGCAGAAGAAACAGTGTTTGGGCAATAGCTGTTCACAAGGTATATAAATGTTTCAGATGTGAAAAACAAATACCATCATTCGCCATTTATTAAGTGGCGAAAGGTTGGGAAGGACTTGGATGTCCTTGGTCATAATTCACTAACAGAATTCTTGTGGGGCAGGAAGTAAGTGTACGTGGCTCTTCATCCAAAATGATTGAAGTACCAGAGTTGGTACACCTTTCCAAATGATAGTGTGTTATTGAGAGAGTACTTGGTGAATTGTTTACAGGTTTGGTCTGTTTTATAAATAGTGATCTTCTTGTCACCGAGACAGTGCAAAGTAGTTTCACCAAACTAAACCCTGGCATGATGGCACCATGATGAGAGAGAGCAATAACTATATACTTAATCTGTCGCGCTGTGAAAGAATAGGTTGAAAATTCTATATTTGTAACTGGATGATTGACTCCCGATGGTTTATATGCCTCTGCAGTGCCCTCATGTTGATTAACGGAGAGGTACAGACTCTGAATGAACTCTGAAAACTTTAATGTGTGAAACTGCATTGAATGTCACTTTGTACACAATACTGCCAGCAGTCACAATACCTTCATTCTAAAACAGTTAACAGTTCTACACTGCCTTCTGTCCTCCATGGAGACAATGGGTCAGCTATATTGGAGAATGGTTAAAAAAGTTGGCTTCATTCCTACTATGTACAATGAGTAATTAATCCACGAGGGATAAGATGTTGCAGACTATCTATTGGGTCGCTGCTCCATTTGTTTGTGAATTTGGAGCATCTCTGTCACCTTCCTGTTCCTGGGTTAGTGACTTGAGAAGCTGAATGACTGTTTCCTGTTCCTCAATAAGTAAATCCAGATGCAAAACACTCTCTTTCTGATCCCGTGTGAGGGAGTGAGCAGATTCCTTCTCTTACTGTATAATTGGCAAGAGAGACGGAATGAGCTATCATACGTCTTGTCCAATATTTTGATGGATTGAATGACTTCCACATATTCTTGTGAAAACAGATTGAGGTGCCGAATGACCTGCGCCTTTTACTGTGGAAATGTACAGTGCTGTTACATGAGTGTTACCCAGACATTACCAGCACGATATTGAATGGTGTCCAGTTCTTAGTGTACATGGACACAGACTGCTTCAAGAGCTGGTGAGGGTCAACTTGTTCTGAACATCAGTGAATATCCCCACTTCTGCTCAGTTTGGACTCAATTGACTGAATGGCCTCCTTCCACTCTGTAAGGACTCTATGATGACAAAGTGGGGATGCCTGGGCTGAGGGAGCTACTCTGAAGAACTCTTGCACAGATGTCCCACGGTTGAGATGATTGATGCCCACCGATGATAAACATCTCCCTTGTGTTGTGACTGACTCCAAACAGTGGGGAGGTCGCAAATAATTCACATTCAGTGCAATATACCTCAGATTTCCTGATGTCATCCTCGGTCTAATACTGCCTTGAGTTCAGGGGCAGTCTCTCTGTCTAATCCCCCGTGTTTCCTCTTTTTTTGTCATATCAATAGGTCATGGTGTCGAAGCAGAGAATGTTTTCTTCAAACTGAGGGTAGTGAATGTCAGGAATTCTCTTACACAGAGAGTTAGGGGATCTAGATCATTGAAAGGGACCAGTGGTATCCTGCAGGGATCCGTTCTGAGACCTCTGCACTTGGTGATTTTTATAGCTGACTTGGAGAAGGAAGTGGAAGGATGTGTTAGTAAGTTTGCCGATGACACGAAGGTTTGTGAAGCGGTACATGGGTGTTTGGAGGGCTGTTATAGGTTGCAACGGGACATTGACATAATGCAGAGCTTGGCTAAGAAGTGGCAG
The DNA here is from genome assembly GCF_037043375.1 of Chiloscyllium plagiosum. Lineage (NCBI taxonomy): Eukaryota > Metazoa > Chordata > Chondrichthyes > Orectolobiformes > Hemiscylliidae > Chiloscyllium > Chiloscyllium plagiosum. The sequence goes on along the minus strand of NW_028270175.1, from coordinate 94,302,272 downwards.
GTGAAATTCAAACTGGTAAAGTGTGAAGCAATCCCCTTTGCAAGATCATATTTGAATGCAGAATACAGGGTTATAGGCAGGATTCTTGGCAGTGTGGAAGAATAGAGGGATTTTGGCGTCAGTGTCCCTAGATCACTCAAAGTTACTACTCAAATTGATCGGGTTGTTAAGAAGGTGAATGGTGTGTATGCTTTCATTAGCAGGAAGATTGATTTTAAGAGACGTGATGTTATGCTGCAGGTCTTTCGAGCCCTGGTTAGTCCGCACCTGTAATATTGTGTTCAGATCTGGTCACCCCATTATCGGAAGGATGTGGAAGCTTTAAAAGGGTGCAGAGTAAATTTACGAGGATGCTGCCTGCACTGGAGGGTAGGTCTTATGAAAACAGGTTGACGGAGGTAGAGCTTTTATCATTTGCGTGATGAGGTAAGAGAGGTAACTTGATAGAGGTGTAAAAGATGATGAGAGGCAAAGAGAGAATGAATAGCCAGAGACTTTTTCCCCAGGGCAGAAATGTCTACCACGAGGGGTCATAATTTTAAGATAATTAAAGGAAAGTTTGGGGGAGATATCAGCTATAGGCTTTTTTTAACACAGAGACTGGTGGGTGTGTGGAATGCACTGCCAGCGGTGGTAGTAGAGTCAAATACGTCAGGAAACCTAAGAGACTCTTGGATAGGTACATGGAAGAGAATACTCTGGGGAAGAGAATTTCCACTTGAAAGGCCCTTTTTAGAATTTCTCCTCATCCCTCTTATAATATCAGAGAGTTATACAGCGTGCAGATCCTTTATTCCAGCTTGCCCACGCCGACCAGATATCCCAATGTGATCAAGTCCCATTTGCCCTTATCGCTCTGAACCATTCCTATTGATGTACATGTCCAGATATACTTAATCATGTAATTTTACCCGCTTTCATCACATTCTCTGAAACCACTTTCCGTACATACACCACCCTCTGCATGAAAACATTACCCCTAAAGTCCATTCTAAATCCTTCCCCCGTCACCTTCAACCTATACAGTCTAGTACTGGACTATGAAAAAAAGACCTTAGCCATTCATACTATCCATACACCTTATGATTTTATAAACCTTTGTCATGTCATCCGTCAGCATTCGATAGTCTAGCGGAGAAAAACCTCAAACTGCTCATCCTCTCCCTTAGATGAAACCTTCAGGTTCCAGAAAACCATTGTAAATCTTTCCTGCACCCTCTCAATCTTAACAACATCCATCCTTTAGCAGAGCGAACAAAATTGAACGCAGTATTCTTAAAGTGTGTTCTTACAGCATCCTGTACAAACGCAACATATCACCCCAACTCCTATACTCAATGTTCTGCGTGACCCAGAAAAACATGCCAACCGCATTCTTCACCAACCTTTCTATCTCAACTCCACTTTCAAGGAACTGTGAGTCTGCACCCGTAGGTCTCTTTGTTCAGTTACATACCCCAGGGCACGACCTTGCTTTAACTTAACAAAATGCAAACACTCACAAATATCTAGATTATCTGCCAGTCTGTGGCCCTTTCATGATCAACGGTGCTGTTGTACTCTGAAATAATCTTCTTCGCTGTCCACTGCACCACATTTTTTATTTAATTTGTAAACTTACTAATATTTACATCCAAGTCATATATATATATATATATATATATATATATATAATATATATATAAGTTTCCCTTTTATTCTTTCCCCTTAAACTGATGCTCCCTCGACCTCAATTCCCCAACTCTGGGAAGAAAGGCTGAATCAATTCACCCTATCAATGCCTCTCATAATCTTGTACACTTCTCTAAGATCCCCCTCAGTCTCCTACGCTCGAAAGAAAATAGTCCTCACTTGTCCAACCCCTCCCGAAATACCATACTGTTGAGTCCTGGCAACATCTTTGTAAATTCCGTCTGCACACATTCCAGTTTAGAAACATCCTTCTGACCGCAATGTGACCAACACTGAACACAACACTACAAGTGCAGCCTCATCAACATCCTGTATAACTGCAACACAACGTCCCAACTTCTCTCCTCCATGTCCTGACCGATGAATGCTCGTGTGCCAAAAGTGTTCTTCACTGTCATGCCTACCTGTGACTCCACTTTCAGAGAATGGTGAACCTGAACTCCATGGTCCCTCTGCTCAACTACACTCCTTAAGACCTGACCATTCATCATGAAACTCCTTCCTTGATCTGACTTTGCAAACATATTCTTTGGCCCACTTCTCCAGTTTGATGAAGGTCCTGCTGCAATTTCTGATATACTTCCTCACTATCCACGATGCCACCTATTTGAATGTCACCTTCACATTTACTGATCATGCCTTTTACATTCTCAAGAGTATCATTGATATTGATAATAAACAACAATGGGCCCAGCAGCGACCCCTGAGGCACTTCATGTGTCACAGGCCTCCAGTCCGAGAGCATCCTTCCACTATTACCCTCTGCTTACAACCATCAAGCCAATTGTGTGTCCAATTTGCCAGCTCCCTCTGGATTCCATGCGATTCTAACCTTCCAGACCAGCCTATCAAGGTTAACCGTGTCAAAGGCCTTACTGAAAATGAGATAGACTGCGTCTATCGCCCTGCACTCATCAACATTCCTGGTTGCTTCATTTAAGAACTTAAACAAATTTCTGAGGCATGATCTCCCACTCACAAAGCCATGCAATCTTTCCAGTCTACAAACAACTTTTAATAATGATTATTTAAATTAATAATAACAAACAATAATAAGTAATATTAAGATGACATTTTCAGTGGAGAATAAATACCACGGTATGTGGTATTGGAACGTGCATCATGGGTGAAGGGCAGAATAGATTTTTTACCGGTGTCATTGAACTATGTTGACAAAAAGCAAGGGTGGCATGGTGGCTGAGTGGTTAGCCATCGATCGGGCTTGATTCCAGCTGCGGGTGACTCTCTGTGTGGGGTTTGCACATTCTCCCTGTGTTTGTGTGGGTTTCCTCTGGTTGCTCCATTTTCCTCCCACAATCCAAAGATTCACAGGTCAGATGAATTAGCCATGAAAATTTATCCACAGTGTTATGCGCATTCGTCAGGGGTAAATAGAGGGCAGGGAAATGGGACTGGGTGGGTTACTGTTTGGAGGATTGATGTGGCCTTCTTGGGCGAAGTGGCCTGTTTCCATACTGTAGAGAATCTGGAAAAAAAAACATATTTCGAATCAAACGCTGTCTTTCCAAATGCACATAAATCTTATCACTTGGAGTCTTCTCAAGGAACCGACCTACAACAGAAGTTAGGCTTCCTGGTCGATAGTGTCCAGATTTTTCTTTGCTTCCCTTCTTGAATAATGGCATGACATTTGCTCCCCTCCAAAATTCTGAACCTGTGGCTAATGTTGATTCAAAAATATCAACCAGGTCCCCGTCGTTTCTTCTGTAGTCTCTTGCAGTGTTCTTGGAAGCATCTGTTTAGAACCAAGAGATGTATCCTCATTCATACATTCTAATGCATCCACCAAGTCCTCTACTATGATGTTGACTAACCCAAGATATCACCACGACCTTTGTTAAGCTCCCAAGTCTTCATTTATTTCTCCATGGTTCTAGACAAGCATGTCCACTTTGGACCTTGAAGGGTCATTTTCTCATTTAGTTATTCTTGTTTTCTTAAAAAATCTCTTTAATATAATATACTTAAAGAAACTCTTTGTATTCACTCAAATCTTTTCAGCTAAGGCTATCTTGTGCCCTCTTTTCGCCCTCCCGATTTCCTTCTTCAGTAAACTCCTGTATTCCCCTATATTCCTGCAGGGATTCCCTTGATCCCAGCTGCATGGACTGAGCCACGCCGCCTTTTTGCTGGTCAAAGGCTAAATACCTCCTGACATCCAGGGTTCCCTGTTCCTGCTAACCTTGCCTTTTACCCTCACAGGAACATATAGACCTTGAACTGTAGACATTTCACTTCTAAAGGTCTACCACTTGCAGGAGGTCCCTTCGTCTGCAAATAAACTCCTCCAACCAACACCTTCAAGGTCTTGTCTAATTCCATCAAAATTCGCCTTGCCCCAAATTTGAACTTGAAAATATGGCCCAATTTTACCTTCTCCATAACTATTTAAAACTAATATAACTATGGTCACTGGTCCCAGAGTGCTCCCCCAATGTCACCTCAGTCACCTATCCTGCCCTAGTTCTTAGGGTGTGTCAAGTTTTACCCCTTCCCGAGTTGCACCCTCTACATACTGCTTGGGGAAACTTTCCTGAACACACTTAATAGATGCACCCCATCTTAGTCTATATTCTATGTCATTTTCAGTCTATGTGAGGAACATTAAAATCTCCTATTATGGCAATCCCATTGGCCCTGCAAGTCTCCCCAATTGCTCTACATATTTTTGTTCCGCTAATTCCTCGTTTACTATTTGAGGGCCTATGGAACAACCCAAATAATATCACTATTCCCTTCTTATTTCTAATCTCCTGCACAAATCTTCACTGGATGATCCATCAGTTATTTTATCTCTGATTGCTGCTGTGATACTCGCCTTAATGAAAAATGAAACTCCCCACAGCTCCTTCCATCATCTCTGTCCCGCATTAAGCACCTGTACCCTGGTACATTAAGCTGCTAGTCCTGTCCCTCGCTTATCCATGTTTCTGTAATGTCCACGTACCTATCCACACACTGCGGTCAGCGGCCTTACCTGTCAGCCATCCTACATGGAAACAGATGCAATTTAATCCAACAGGCATTCCTTGCTCCCTGTCGTGTTCCTGCCTAACCTATCTCTGCAATTTACTGTTTGTGATTACGGTATCTCCTTCCAGCCGTGCACTTGCAACCCTGCTGTTGAGGATCCCACACCGTTCCCCACGCCAGCCAATCTAGTTGAAACACTCCCTTGTAGCACTAGCAAACCTGCCAGCCAGGATATTGCTCCCCTTCCAGTTCAGGTACAACCCGTCCTTCCTGAACAGGTCACTTCTGCCCCACAAAAGGTCCGAGTGATCTAAAACTCTGAATCCCTACCTCCTGAACCAATTATGTAGCCAGGCATTCATCTACCGTATCGCCCTGCTCTTACCCTCACTACCACAGAGTACTGGAACTAAATCCAGGATATTACCACTGTCGTGGTCCTGGCTTTTACCCTTTTTCCTCGCTCTCTATCATCACTCTGCAGGACCTCATCACTATTTCTACCTGTGTCATTTGTACCAATGTGCACAGTGACTTCTGTCTGCTCCCCCACCCCGGTGAGAATGTTCTGCAGCCGCTCTGAGACATCCTGGTTCCTGTAGGAGGCTATGCATCATCTTGGATTCCCATTTGCAGCCATAGAATCTCTTGTCTGTTCCCCTCACTATCGAGTCTGAATAATTATTTCTCAAGTTATTCTTCTCGCATAACCTTCTGACAATGGGATTTCTTCCTGAAACAGTTGGATGTGGCTGAATTGCTTTGCTTCAGGCAGTGGGGAGATTCCAATGAATCATCATCAGGAATCCTCCCTGAGTGGGAAAGACGACTCGGCTTTGTTTTCACACCCACACATTGCTGAGTTGAGCGGCAGGGAAACAGAAAGGGAGCTATAGACTATTCCTTCACAGTTAGGCTACACTATTCCATCTGTAAGTTAAATCAGTAACGTTATCAGACCTCAAGCTGGACCATGTGAGCTCTCCTTGATTAGTGTCTGACTATGTGACTCCATCACATTTTCGACTCCACGTCAGTGCATGATAGTTGTTGCCGTACACAGAATCAATTCATTAACAATAAATGGCCCTACTTGTTTTGAAGATGTGCTAATACGTGCTTGCATAATGTAAAAATAAGCGTTTGATGACTTCACAATATCCGTGTTAAGATGAATATGTTTTATTCTTAATCTAATACAGATTTTGCTGGAAAAGCTCAGTCTGTCTGGCATCAGATATGAAGACAAATCAGAGTCCCTTTTTCGGTCCAATGACCTTTCCTTTGAACCTGACTTATTCTTAAATAATTTCCCCAATTTTTTTCTCCCACACAAGAAGAAATATCCAACCGTTATTCACCAACTACACTCTTCTCAAGATGTTATATGGTCAATAAAACATCTCTCATTCTCAGGTCGAACTGTTCCTTCTTCGTAACGTAATGTCTTCATCCCAAGAATGAGTAAAGAGAAAAATCTTTGCAACGTTTCGAAAGGAATTTTGTTTTTATCAGTTTAGGCAATTATAACTACACATGATACTTCAGATGTGATCTCAGCAATGCCCTGCACTGATGCAGAAACCATCGCTAAGATCATACCCAACACCCCTTGCACGAAACAGAATCATTCCATTTCCCTTCCAAATCACCAGCTGCAAATTCAGCTTAATTTGATGTGATTCATGTACTAAGACACACAGATCCCTCTGTAACACTGAGTTCTGCATTCTCCTTGCATTTAAATAAATTTCTGCTGTTTTGTCTTTTCCCCAAAACAGAAAATTCCCATCACACACACACACACACACACACACGTATATATATATACTGTACATTTATTTCTGCTGAAGGTTTGCTCAAAACTGTCCTCTGTGTGGATGCCAGATGCTCTACCCCTCCCCGTCTGTGTCCCATTGCAGACGCTCTGCCTCCCCTGTTTATATCCCATTGCAGACGCTCTACCTCCCCTGTCTGTATCCATTTGCAGATGCTTGCCCTCCCCCTGTCTGTGTCCCATTGCAGACGTCTGCCCTCCCGCTGTCTGTATCCCATTGCCGACGCTCTGCCCCTCTCCTGTCTGCATCCCATTGCAGAGACTCTGCCGCCCCTTCTGCATCCCTTTGCAGATGATCTGCCCTCCCCCTGTCTGTGTCCCATTGCAGACGATCTGTCCTGCCACTGTCTGTACCCTATTGCAAAGCTCTAACCCCCGTCTGCCTCCCATTGCAGACGGTCTGCCCTCCCCCGTCTGCATTCCATTGCAGACACTCTGCCCTATGACTGTCTGTGTCCCAGTGCAAATGCTCTGCCGCCCTGTCTGTATCCCATTGCAGACACTCTTCCCTCTCCCTGTCTCTATCCTATTGCAGACGCTCTGCCGCCTCTGTATCCAACTGCAGACGCTCATCCAGCCCCCTGTCTGTATCCCATTGCAGACGCTCATCCCGCTCCTGTCTATCCCATTGCAGTTGCTCCGCCCTCCCCGTCTCTATCCCATTGTAGACGTTCTGCCCTCCCTGTCTCTATCCCATTGCAGACACTCTGCCATCCCCCTGTCTGTATCCCATTGCAGACGCACTGGCCTCCCTCTGTCTGTATCCCATTGCAGATGCTCTGCCCTCCCCCGTCTGTCCCATGGCAGATGCTCTGCCCTCCCCTTGTCTGCATCCCATTGCAGACGCTCTGCTCTCCCCATGTCTGTGTCCCATTGCAGACGTTCTGCTCTCCCAATGTCTGTCCCATTGCACACGCTCTGCCCCTCCCCTGTCTGTATCCCATTGCAGACCCACTGCCCTCACCAGTCTGTATCCCATTGCAGACGCTCTGCACTCCCCCTGTCTGTACCACATTGCAGACGCCATAACCCCCGTCTCCATCCCATTGCAGACGTTCGGCCCTCCCCCTGTCTGTATCCCATTGCAGACCCACTGCACTCTCCTGTCTGTATCCCATTGCAGACGCTCTGCCCCTCATCTGTTAGTGTCCCATTGCATACGCTCTGCCCTCCCCTGTCTCTATCCCATTGCAGATGGTCTGCCCTCCCCCTGTTTGCATCCAATTGCAGACGCTCTGTCCTCCCCATGTCTGTGTCCCATTGCAGACGCTCTGCCCTCCCTATGTCTGTCCCATTGCAGATGCTCTGCCTCTCCCCTGTCAGTGTCTCATTGCATTCGCTCTGCCCTCCTCCTGTCTGTATTCCACTGCAGACGCTATGCCCTCCCCCTGACTGTATGCCATTTCAGACGCTCTGCCCTCCCCCTGTCTGTATCCCATTGCAGACGCTCTGCCCTCCCCTGTCTGCATCCTATTGCAGACACACTGCCCTCCTCTTTCTGTATGCCATTGCAGATACTCTGCCCTCCCTGTCTGTATCCCATTGCAGACGCTATGCCTTCCCCCTGTCTGTACCCCATTGCAGACGCTCTAAACCCCGTCTGCATCCCATTGCAAATGCTCTGCCCTCCCCCTGTCTGTGTCCCATTGCAGACGTTCGGCCTTTCACCTATCTGTGATGGAATGTGTTGCTGGAAAAGTGCAGCAGGTCAGGCAGCATCTAGGGAACAGGAGAATCGACGTTTCGGGCATTAGCCCTTCTTCAGGAAGGGCTAATGCCCGAAACGTCGATTCTCCTGTTCCCCTGTCTATCCCCTGTCAGTGTCTCATTGCATTCGCTCTGCCCTCCTGTTCCCTGCCTATCCCCTGTCAGTGTCTCATTGCATTCGCTCTGCCCTCCAGCATCTGCAGACCTCACTTTCTCCTTTCACCTATCTGTATCCTATTGCAGACACACTGCCCTCCCCCATCTGTATCCCATTGCAGACACTCTGCCCTGCACCTTCTGCATCCCATTGCATACGCTCTGCCCTATCCCTGTCTATATCCCATAGCAGACACTCTTCCCTCCCTCTGTCTGTATCCCATTGCAGACGCTCGTCCCGCCCCGTCTCTATCCCAGTGTAGACGCTCTGCCCTCCCCCGTCTCTATTCCATTGTAGACGCTCTGCCATCCCCCGTCTGTATCCCATTGTAGACTCTCTGCCCGCTCATTGTCTGCGACCCATTGCAGACACACTGCCCTTTCCTGTCTGTATCCCATTGCAGACGCTCTGCCCTCTCACTGTCTGCATCCCATTGCAGACGCTCTGCCGTATCCCGGTCTATATCCCATTGCAGACACTCTTCCTTCCCCCTGTCTGTATCCCATTGCAAACGCTCGTCCCGCCCCTGTATCTATCCCAGAGTAGACGCTCTGCCCTCCCCCGTCTCTATTCCATTGTAGACGCTCTGCCACCCCCGTCTGTATCCCATTGTAGACGCTCTGCCCGCCCATTGTCTGCGACCCATTGCAGACACACTGCCCTTTCCTGTCTGTAGCCCATTGCAGACGCTCTGCACGCTCCCTGAATCTATCCCATTGCAGACGCTCTGCCTTCTCACTGTCTGCATCCCATTGCAGATGCTCTGTCCCTCCTGTCTGTATCCCATTGCAGACACTCTGCCCCTCCCCTGTCTGTATCCCATTGCAGACACACTGCCCTCCCCCGTCTGTATCCCATTGCAGAAACCCTGCCCTCCCCCGTCAGTATCCCATTGCAGACGCACGGCCCTCTCCTGTCTGTATCCCATTGCAGACGCTCTGCCCCTCCCCTGTTGGTGTCCCTTGCATACGCTCTGCCATCCCCTGTCTGTGTCCCATTGCAGACGCTCTGCCCTCCCCCTGTCTCGATCCCATTGCAGACTCTTTGTCCTCCCCATGTCTGTGTCCCATTGCAGACGCTCTGCCCTCCCCATGTCTGTCCCATTGCAGACGGTCTGCCTCTCCCCTGTCAGTGTCTCATTGCATTCGCTCTGCCCTCCTCCTGTCTGTATTGCACTGCAGACGTATTCCCTCCACCTGTCTGTATGCCATTTCAGACGCTCTGCCCTCCCCCTGTCTCTATCCCATTGCAGACGCTCTGCCCTCCCCGTCTGTATCCCATTGCAGATGCTCTGCCCTCCCCTGTCTCTATCCCATTGCAGATCTCTGCCCTCCCAGTGTGTGTTTCATATTGCAGACGCAATGCCTTCCCCATGTCTGTATCCCATTGCAGACGCTCTGCCCTCCCCCTGTCTGCACCCCATTGCAGACGCTCTAACTCCCGTCGGCATCCCATTGCAAATGCTTTGCCCTCCCCCGTCTGCATCCTATTGCAGACACACTGCCCTCCCCTGTCTGTGTCCCATTGCAAACACTATGCCTTCCCCCGTCTGTATCCCATTGCAAACACTCTGCCCTGCCCCGTCTGCATCCCATTGCAGACGCTCTGCCCTATCCCTGTCTATATCCCATTGCAGACACTCTTTCCTCCCCCTGTCTGATTCCCATTGCAGACGCTCGTCCCGCCCCTGTCTCTATTCCATTCTAGACGCTCTGCCATCCCCCGTCTGTATCCCATTGTAGGCGCTCTGCCCTCCCATTGTCTGCGTCCCATTCAAGACACACTGCCCTCTCTTGTCTGTATCGCAGATGCTCTGCCCGCCCCCTGTCTCTATCCCATTGCAGACGCTCTGCCCTCTCACTGTCTGCATCCCATTGCAGATGCTCTGCCCTCCCACTGTCTGTATTCCATTGCAAATGCTCTGCCTTTCCTGACTGTATCCCATTACAGACACACTGCACTCCCCCGTCTGTATCCCATTGCAGACGCACTGCCCTCTCCTGTCTGTCTCCCATTGCACACGCTCTGCCCCTTCCCTGTTCGTGTCCCATTGCATAAGCTCTGCCATCCCCTGTCTGTTCCCCATTGCAATTGGTCTGCCCTCCCACTGTCTGCATCCCATTGCAGACGCTCTGTCCTCCCCATGTCTGTGTCCCATTGCAGACGCTCTGCCCTCCCCATGTCTGTCCCATTGCAGACGGTCTGCCTCTCCCCTGTCAGTGTCTCATTGCATTCGCTCTACCCTCCTGCTGTCTGTATTCCACTGCAAACGCTATGCCCTCTCCCTGTCTATATGCCATTTCAGACGCTCTGCCCTCACCCTGTCTCTATCCCATTGCAGACGCTCTGCCATCCCCCGTCTGCATCCTATTGCAGACACACTGCCCTCCCCTGTCTGTATGCCATTGCAGATACTCTGCCCTCCCTGTCTGCATCCCATTGCAGACGCTCTGCCCTCCCCCTGTCTGTACCCCATTGTAGACGCTCTTACCCCCGTCTGCATCCCATTGCAAATGCTATGCCCTCCCCCTGTCTGTGTCCCATTGCAAACGTTCGGCCCTTCCCCTATCTGTATCCTAATGCAGACACTATGCCATCCCCCATCTGTATCCCATTGCAGACACTCTGCCCTGCCCCGTCTGTATCCCATTGTATACGTTCTGCCCTCCCCCGTCTCTATTCCATTGCAGACGCTCTGCCATCTCCAGTCTATATCCCATTGTAGGCGCTCTGCCCTCCCAATTGTCTGCGTCCCATTGCAGACACAATGCCCTCTCCTGTCTGTATCCCATTGCAGGCGCTCTGCCCGCCCCCTGTCTCTATCCCATTGCAGACGCACTGCCCTCTCACTGTTTGCATCCCATTGCAGATGCTCTGCCCTCCCACTGTCTGTAACCCATTGCAGATGCACTGCCCCTCCTGTCTGTATCCCATTGCAGACACCCTGCACCTCCCCTGTCGGTATCCCATTGCAGACAGACTGCCCTCCCCCGTCTGTATCCCATTGCAGACACACTGCCCTCCCCCGTCTGTATCCCACTGAAGACGCACTGCCTTCTCCTGTCTGTATCCCATTGCAGACGCTCTGCACCTCCTCTGTCTGTATCCCATTGCAGATGGTCTGCCCTCCCCCTGTCTGTATCCCATTGCAGATGGTCTGCCCTCCCCCTGTCTGCATCCCATTGCAGACGCTCTGTCCTCCCCATGTCTGTGTCCCATTGCAGATGCTCTGCCCTCCCCATGTCTGTCCTATTGCAGACGCTCTGCCTCTCCCGTGAGTGTCTCATTGCATTCGCTCTGCCCTCCTCCTGTCTGTATTCCACTGCAGACGCTATGCCCTCCCCCGTCTGTATGCCATTTCAGACGCTCTGCCCTCCCCCGTCTCGATCCCATTGCAGAAGCTCTGCCCTCCCCCATCTGTATGCCCTTGCAGATACTCTGCCTTCCCTGCCTGTATCCCATTGCAGACGACATGCCTTCCCCATGTCTGTATCCCATTGCATTTGCTCTGCCCTCCCCTGTCTCTATCCCATTGCAGATGCTCTGCCCTCCCCGTGTCTGTTTCATATTGCAGACGCTATGCCTTCCCCATGTCTGTATCCCAGTGCAGACTCTCTGCCCTCCCCCTGATGTACCCCATTGCAGACGTTCGGACCTTCTCCTATCTGTATCCCATTGCAGAGGCTCTGCCCTATCCCTGTCTGTTTCCCATTGCAGACACTCTTCCCTCCCCCTGTCTGTATCCCATTGCAGACGCTCGCCCTGCCCCTGTCTCTATCCCATTTTAGACGCTCTGCACTCCCCCGTCTCTATCCTATTGTAGACCTTCTGCCATCCGCCGTCTGTATCCCATTGTAGGCTCTCCGCCCTCCCCTTTTCTGCATCCCTTGCAGACGCTCTGCCATCCTCCTGACTCTATCCCATTGCAGACGCTGTGCCCTCTCACTGTCTGTATCCCATTGCAGACGCTCTGCCCTCCCCCTGTCTCTGTCCCATTGCAGACGCCGTGCCCTCCCACTGTCTGTATCCCATTGCAGATTCTCTGCCCTCCTCCTGTCTGCATTCCATTGTAGACGCTCTGCCCTCAATGTGTCAGTCCCATTGCAGACGCTCTGCCCGTCCCCTGTCAGTGTCCCATTGCATACGCTCTGCCCTCCTTCTGTCTGTATTCCACTGCAGACACTATGACCTCCCCTGTCTCTATCCCATTGCAGACGCTCTTCCCTCCCCCGTCTGCGTTCCATAGCAGATATACTGCTCTCCCCTGTCTGTATCCCATTGCAGACGCACTGCCCTCCCCCATCTGCATCCTATTGCAGACACACTGTCCTCCCCTGTCTGTACCCCATTGCAGACGCTCTGCACTCCCTCGTCTGTATCCCATTGTAGACGCTATGCCTTCCCCATGTCCGTATCCCATTGCAGACGCTCTGCCCTCCCCTGTCTCTAACCCATTGTAGATGCTATGCCCTCCCCTTGTCTGTATCCCATTGCAGACGCTATGCCTTCCCCATGTCTGTATCCAATTGCAGACGCTCTGCCCCTCCTCTGTTAGTGTCCCATGCATACCCTCTGCCCTTCCCCTGTCTGTATCCCATTGCAGATGCTCTGCCCCTCCTGTATGTTTCCCATTGCAGACACTATGCCCCTCCCCTGTCTGTATCCCATTGCAGACACACTGCCCTCCCCCATCTGTATCCCATTGCAGAAACACTGCCCTTCCCCGCCTGTGTCCCATGGCAGACGCTCTGCCCTCCCCGTCTGTATTCCATTGCAGAAACACTGCCCTCCCCCGTCTGTATCCCATTGCAGACGCACTGCCCCTCCTGTCTGTATCCCATTGCAGACACACTGCCCTCCCCCGTCTGTATCCCATTAAAGACACACTGCCCTCCCAATCTGTACCCCATTGCAGACGCTGTAACCCCCGTTGTGTCCCATTGCAGATGCTCTGCCCTCCCCTGTCTGTGTCCCATTGCAGACATTCGGCCCTCCCCCTGTCAATATCCCATTACAGACACTCTGCTTTCCCCTGTCCGTGTCCCAGTGCACATGCTCTGCCGCACCTGTCTCTATCCCATTGCAGACGCTCTTCCCTCCTCTGTCTGTGTCCCATTGCAGACACACTGCCATTCCCCATCTGCATCCCAATGCAGTCGCTCTACCCTCCACCTGTCTGTGTCCCAGTGCACATGCTCTGCTGCACCTGTCTCTATCCCATTGCAGACGCTCTTCCCTCCCCTGTCTGTATCGCATTGCAGATACTCTGCCCTCCCCCGTCTCCTCCATCTGTATCCTTCTGCAGACGCTCTGCCCCTCACCTGTTAGTGTCCCATTGCATACGCTCTGCCCTTCCCTGTCTATATCCCATTGCAGATGCTCTTCTAGCCCCCTGTCTGTATCGCATTGCAGATACTTTGCCCTCCCCCGTCTGTGTCCCATTGCAGATGTTCTGCCTTCCCCGTCTGTATCCCATTGTAGACGCTCTGCCCTAAAACATCTGTATCCCATTGCAGACGCACTGCCCTCTCCTGTCTGTATCCCATTGCATGCACTCTGCCCCTCCCCTGTTAGTGCCCCATTGCATACGCTCTGCCCTTCCCTGTCTATATCCCATTGCAGACGCTCTTCCCTCCCCTGTCTGTGTCCCATTGCAGACACATTGCCCTCCCCGTCTGTATCCCATTGCAGACCCACTGCCATTCCCCATCTGCACCCCATTGCCGTCGCTCTACCCTCCACCTGTCTGTGTCCCAGTGCACATGCTCTGCTGCACCTGTCTCTATCCCATTGCAGACGCTCTTCCCTCCCCCTGTCTGTATCGCATTGCAGATACTCTGCCCTTCCCCGTCTGTATCCCATTGCAGATGTTCTGCCTTCCCCGTCTGTATCCCATTGTAGAAGCTCTGCCCTAACACATCTGTATCCCATTGCAGGCGCTCTGCTCTCCTCCATCTGTATCCTTCTGCAGACGCTCTGCCCCTCGCCTGTTAGTGTCCCATTGCATACACTCTGCCCTTCCCTGTCTATATCCCATTGCAGATACTCTTCCCGCCCCCTGTCTGTATCGCATTGCAGATACTCTGCCCTCCCCCGTCTGTGTCCCATTGCAGATGTTCTGCCTTCCCCGTCTGTATCCCATTGTAGACGCTCTGCCCTAAAACATCTGCATCCCATTGCAGACGCACTGCCCTCTCCTGTCTGTATCCCATTGCATGCGCTCTGCCCCTCCCCTGTTAGTGCCCCATTGCATACGCTCTGCCTTTCCCTGTCTATATCCCATTGCAGACGCTCTTCCCTCCCCTGTCTGTGTCCCATTGCAGACACACTGCCCTCCCCGTCTGTATCCCATTGCAGACACACTGTTCTGCCTTCCCCATCTGCATCCCATTTCAGTCGCTGTGCCCTCCACCTGTCTGTGTCCCAGTGCACATGCTCTGCCGCACCTGTCTCTATCCCATTACAGACGCTCTTCCCTCCCCTGTCTGTGTCCCATTGCAGACACACTGCCCTCCCGTCTGTATCCCAATGCAGACACACTAACCTCCCCGGTCTGTATCCCATTGCAGACGCACTGCCCTCTCCTGTCTGTATCCCATTGCAGGCGCTCTGCCCTCCTCCATCTGTATCCTTCTCCAGACGCTCTGCCCCTCACCTGTTAGTGTCCCATTGCAGACGCTCTGCTCTTCCCTGTCTATATTCCATTGCAGATGCTCTGCCCTCCCCCGTCTGTATCGCTTTGCAGATACTCTGACCTCCCCCATCTGTATCCATTGCAGATGTTCTGCCTTCCCCATGTCTGTGTCCCATTGCAGACGTTCGGCCCTTCCCCGTACTGTATCCCATTTACAGATACTATGCCCTCCCCGTCTGTATCCCATTGCAGACGCTCTGCCCTATCCCGGTCTATATCCCATTGCAGACACTCTTCCTTCCCCCTGTCTATATCCCATTGCAGACGCTCGTCCCGCCCCTGTATCTATCCCAGAGAAGACGCTCTGCCCTCCCCCGTCTCTATTCGATTCTAGACGCTCTGCCATCCCCCGTCTGTATCCCATTGTAGGCGCGCTGCCCTCCCATTGTCTGCATCCCATTGCAGACACACTGCCCTCTCCTGTCTGTATCCCATTGCAGACGCTCTGCCCGTCCCCTGTCTCTATGCCATTGTAGACGCTCTGCCCTCACTGTCTGCATCCCATTGCAGATGCTCTGCCCCTCCTGTCTGCATCCCATTGCAGATGCTCTGCCCCTCCTGTCTGTATCCCATTGCAGACACTCTGCCCCTCCCCTGTCGGTATCCCGTTGCAGACGCTATGCCTTCCCTATGTCTGTATACCATTGCAGATGCTCTGCCCTCCCCTGTCTCTATCCCATTGCAGATGCTCTGCCCTCCCCGTGTCTGTTTCATATTGCAGACGCTATGCCTTCCCCATGTATGTATCCGATTGCAGACGCTCGGCCCTCCCCTTGTCTGCATCCCATTGCAGACGCTCTACCCTCCCCCTGTCTCTGTCCCATTGCAGACGCTGTGCCCTCTCACTGTCTGTATCCCATTGCAGACGCTATACCTTCCTCATGTCTGTATCCCATTGCAGATACTCTGCCCTCCCCCGTCTGTATTCCATTCTAGACGCTCTGCCATCCCCCGTCTGTATCCCATTGTAGGCGCTCTGCCCTCCCATTGTCTGCGTCCCATTGCAGACACACTGCCCTCTCCTGTCTGTATCCCATTGCAGACGCTCTGCCCGTCCCCGTCTGTATCCCATTGCAGACGCACTGCCCTCTCACTGTCTGCATCCCATTGCAGATGCTCTGCCCTCCCACTGTCTGTATCCCATTGCAGATGCTCTGCCCCTCCCCTGTCTGTATCCCGTTGCAGACACACTGCTCTCCCCCGTCTGTATCCCATGACAGACACACTGCCCTCTCCTGTCTGTATCTCACTGCAGACGCACTGCCCCTCCCCTGTTAGTGTCCCATTGCATACGCTCTGCCCTCCCCTGTCTGTATCACATTGCAGATGGTCTGCCCTCACCCTGTCTGCATCCCATTGCAGACGCTCTGTCCTCCCCATGTCTGTGTCCCAATGCAGACGCTCTGCCTCTCCCCCGTCTGTGTCTCATTGCATTCGCTCTGCCCTCCTCCTGTCTGTATTCCATTGCAGACGCTATGCCTTCCCCTGTCTGTATGCCATTTCCGACACTCTGGCCCCCTATCTCTATCCCATTGCAGACGCTCTGCCTTCCCCCATCTGCAACCTATCGCAGACACACTGCCCTCCCCTATCTATATGCCATTGCAGATACTCTGCGCTGCCTGTCTGTATCCCATTGCAGACGCTATGCCTTCCCCATGTCTGTATACCATTGCAGATGTTCTGCCCTCCCCTGTCTCTATCCCATTGCAGATGCTCTGCCCTCCCCGTGTCTATTTCATATTGCAGACGCTATGCCTTCCCCATGTCTGTATCCCATTGCAGACGCTCTGCTCTCCCCTTGTCTGCATCCCATTGCAGACGCTCGGCCCTCCCCCTGTCTCTATCCCATTGCAGACGCTGTGCCCTCTCACTGTCTGTATCCCATTGCAGACGCTCTGCCCTCCCCGTCTCTATCCCATTGCAGACGCTATGCCCTCTCACTGTCTGCATCCCAATGCAGACGTTCTTCCCTCCCCCTGTCTGTGTCCCATTGCAGACGTTCGGCCCTTACCCTTTCCGTATCCCATTGCAGACGTTCGACCCTTCCCCTATCTGTATCCCATTGCAGACGCTCTGCCCTATCCCTGTCTGTTTCCCATTGCAGACACACTTCCCTCCCCCTGTCTGTATCCTATTGAAGACGCTCGCCCTGCCCCCGTCTCTATCCCATTGTAGACGCTCTGCCATCCCCCGTCTGTATCCCATTGTAGGCGCTCTGCCCTCCCCCTGTCTGCATCCCATTGCAGACACACTGCCCTCTCTTGTATGTATCCCATTGCAGACGCTCTGCCCTTCCCCTGTCTGTACGCCATTGTAGACACTCTGCCCTCCCCCCTTCTGCACCCCATTGCAGACACTGTAACCCCCGTCTGTATCCCATTGCAGATGCTCTGCCCTCCCCTGTGTGTGTCCCATTACAGACATTCGGCCCTCCCCCTGTCAATATCCCATTACAGACGCTCTCCCCCTCTCTTGTCTGTATCCCAGTGCAGACGCTCGTCCCGCCCCTGCGTTTATCTAATTGTAGACGCTCTGCCCTCCCCCCGTCTGTATCCCATTGCAGACGCTCTGCCCTCCCTCTGTCTGTATCCCATTGCAGACGCTCTGCCCTCCCCATGTCTGTCCCATTGCAGACGCTCTGCCCTCACACTGTCTGTATCCCATTGCAGTCGCTCTGCCCTCCCACTGTCTGTATCCCATTGTAGACGCTCTTCCCTACCCTGTCTGCATCCAATTGCAGACGCTCTGCCCTCCCCTTGTCTGCATCCCATTGGAGACGCTCTTCCCTACCCTGTCTGCATCCCATTGCAGACGCTCTGCCCTCTCCTTGTCTGCATCCCATTGCAGATGCTCTGCCATCCCCCTGTCCCATTACAGACATTCGGCCCTCCTCCTGTCAATATCCCATTACAGACGCTCTCCCCCTCTCTTGTCTGTATCCCAGTGCAGACGCTCGTCCCGCCCCTGTGTTTATCTAATTGTAGACGCTCTGCCCTCCCCCCGTCTGCATCCCATTGCAGACGCACTGCCCTCCCCTGTCAGTGTCCCATTGAATACGCTCTGCCCTCCACCTGTCTCTCTCCTATTGCAGACGCTCTGCCCTCCCCCGTCTGCATCCCATTGCAGACGCTCTGACCTCCCCTTCTCTGTATCCCATTGCAGACGCTCTGCCCTCCCCTGTCTGTATCCCATTGCAGACGCTCTGCCCTCCCCTGTCTGTATCCCATTGCAGACGCTCTGCCCTTCCCCTGTCTGTATCCCATTGTAGACACTCTCCCCTCCCCCTGTCTGTATCCCATTGCAGACACTCTGCCCTCCCCCTGTCTGTATCCCATTGCAGACATTCTGCCCTCCCACTGTCTGTATCCCATTGCAGACGTTATGCCTTCCCCATGTCTGTATCCCATTGCAGACACACTGTCATCCCCCACCTGCCTCCCATTGCAGACGCTCTGCCCTCCCCCTGTCTGTGTCCCAGTGCACATGCTCTGCTGCACCTGTCTCTGACCCATTGCAGACGCTCTTCCCTCCCCCTGTCTGTATCCCATTGCAGACGCTCTTCCCTCCCCCTCTCTGTATCTCAGTGGAGACGCTCTGTCTCCATTTGACATCTTATTGATTGACTATCCTGATGTATGAGCAAACTGAGCTCCATCCCCTTCATCCAATTCATTGGTATGGATTGTAATTTGTTGTTGACCTCACACAGATTCCTGAATTATTCCACCAGTTACAGCTTTCGAAACACAAAATGAGTAATGATCTCTTCTCTGTATTTCCTGACGCTGCCCAAGGTGCCCCTGCTCCTACGTAACAGCCGGGGATGGTTATATGGTGTCCTCCTGTGCTGTGTAATTTACTGAAATGTCTTGAATACTTCATTCTGTTCCTATCTAACCCGATGGAAGTGCATAATGGCCTGCCCCTGCTGTATTATCACGATGCTGACTGGCTGAACGGTCTCTTTCTCTCCCTCTGTAACAGCCTTGCGGGTGAATTGACAGAACAACGGGTGAAGTAGGAATAGCAGTTGGCCATTCGTCCCCTCCAACTTGCTGCTCAGTTTAAAAACATCATGGCTGGTCTGATTGTAGCTGAATACCCCTTTCCTGTCTGTTCCAAATAAACATTGACTCCCCTGTCCATCAAAGTTCAGTCAAGGTCAGTCTTGAATATCCTCAATGACCCAGACTTCACTGTTTTCGTGGGATGAGAACGCCACAGATCGCATAATCCAAAGGAGAAATGAACATCGTTATCTCAATTGGAAATGGGAGACCCTTTTCATATTAAAGCATGTTAACCTCACAGCAAGTCACCTACTCTTCAGAAACAAGGGCATAGCAAATAGGAGCAAATATATGCCATTCAGCCCCTCAAACGTATCCCACAGTCCGACTGACTCTTCAGTCAAGTATTTGTCGATCTTAGCTTCTCCTGCACCCTTGGAAAATAATCCTGACATTTTAAAGCCACAGAGCATAGGAAATTGGAATTAGGCCATTTGGCCTATCAAGTCTACTTTGCTATTTGATCCTGTCGGGTATGTTTCTCAACACAACGTTCCCGCCTTCTCACTGTAACTCTTGATCGTTGTTTTAATCTAATCTTTGTCTTCAAGACATAGTTGTGTCGGTGTCTCTGTCTGTGTGTGTGATTGCGTGTGCGTTTCTGTGTATATCTGTTTAATGGCAGGAGACAAAGTGGTGGTGGATGGTTGATTTTTGAACTGGAAGCCTGTGGGAAGTGATGATCCAGCGGCAAAATTGTTGGGTCTACTTTTGTTTGTCATTTATATAAATGATTTAGATGAGAGTTATAAAAGGTATATTTCGCTAATTTGCGGATAACATCAAGTTTTGGTGTACAGTGGACAGTGTTCACATAATGGTGAACAACTGAAGATTACAAAGAGACCTTCATTAATTAAATCAATGATTCACAGAGATGCACAAAGGGAAACAGACCCGTCCACTCGTTCATGACATCCGATTATTCTAAATTAATCCACTCCCTTTTGCCACCATTTGGCCCATATCCCACTAATCGTAAAGCCATCCAGTTGCCTTTTAAATGCTGTAATTGTTCCAGCCTCCACCAGTTTCTCTGGCAGCTTATTCCACAGAAACACCACCCTCTGCAGGAAAAAAAAATGTTTTTCATTGTCTTTCAAATATTTCTCTTCCCACCTTCAACCTATGTCTTCTAGTTTTTGACTCTCCTACCTTGGGGGGAAGAAACCTTGACCACTCATCCATGTCCTTCATAATTTTGTAAACTTCTAGAAAGTGTAAATGTAACTCCGGTCAAAACGATTGGCTGTGCTTTCAGCCATCCTGGGTCTATAGTCTCAAATTCAGTAGTCGTACCTCTTCCTTCTCTATCAAGGCACAATTCCAAAAATGCTTAATCAACTTGTTCAGACATATTATGAATCAACTCTGTGGGATTTGAAACTGGAATTTTTGGCACTGTGATAGTGCCACTACCATCATTAGTCCCTAAAGCTGCAACATGATGTTTCTGTGCGTTTGTTCTTCAGCCTGTTTTAACATGCTATGACACACTTCCACAGGACATGAATTCACACCACCTTCTCCAGAGATAGGGGCAGTACCGCACGTTCATGGACTGGAATCGAATCCAGAGTTTCGGCTCAGAAACGTGGGAACCACCCAGTACACAAGGCCTAAACCATGCCCAGATTTTGGGTCTTATTTTAAGTATATGGATTTATTAAATTCTGGTCAACATTACCAAATTATACAGGGGACATTTCTCATTGTAAAATAAGTACAATTTAGGATGTACTATAGGATGTTGAGTGCATTCGCTGTGCCATTGAGATAAACTATGAGCTTGGCTATGATTTCCGTTTTAAATGGCGATTATCAGTAATGTGCTATATCAGAAAATTAAATCCTGCAAACACACTCTGCACGATGAAGGATCTCGAGTAGATATCAATACTGAACACCAGAGATGAGGAAAGAGCACAATTCTGGGCCCAAAGAACCGGTCACTCTTTATAATATCTACCATGTGGCTTCCCTCTTCCTAAAATCATTCATTGATACAAGACAACTGTTTCCTTTCCAGACTCTCCTTACCCGCTCTTCCCTCTGCCTGCGCAAAGCAAACCAAGCTCTGCGTCTTTGGGAAAGTCAAGGCTGTTGTTTATGGACATCCTGGAGAGGGGAGTGTCATTTTAGTCCGAAGGGGGAATGGAGAGAGGGTAGCATTATCACTCACTGGGCTGATGTGTGGCGGATGGAGTTTAACTTGGATTCATGCGAGAATTGCATTTTGGTAATTCAAACAAGGAGAGGGCTTGTACAATTAATGCTGGGCTTTGGTAGTTATGTAGAAAAGAGGGACCCAGGGCGCAGGTATAATTCTTTGAAGTTTGTGTTACTTTATTGCTCAGACCTTTGAGATTAGAAGTTGAGAAGTCATGCTGAGGTTGTGGAGAACATTGAAACCTCTTTTGTTGTACGGTGTGCAATTCTAGTCGTTATGTTATAGGAGGGATATTATTAAACTGTGGAGGTTTGGGAAGAAATTTACCAGGTTGTTACCATGTTGTTACCATGTTTCCTGGGCGGCACGGTGGCACAGTGGTTAGCACTGCTGCCTCACAGCGCCAGAGACCCGGGTTCAATTCCCGCCTCAGGAGACTGACTGTGTGGAGTTTGCACGATCTCCCCGTGTCTGCGTGGGTTTCCTCCAGGTGCTCCGATTTCCTCCCACAGTCTAAAGATGTGCAGATCAGGTGAATTGGCCATGCTAAATTGCGCGTAGTGTTAGGTAAGGTGTAAATGTCGGGGTATGGGTGGGTTGCGCTTCGGCGGGTCGGTGTGGACTTGTTGGGCCGAAGGGCCTGTTTCCACACTGTAATGTCATGTAAAAAACAAAACTTCATCTTCTGCCTCGGGAACCTGCAAACACAAAGCATGAACATTGAATTGACCAGTTTCCAAATCACCCTCACCCACCCAGATCCCAAATCCAACTCTCCGACTCAGGTCCGCCTTCTCGAGGGGACCCACCTGTCTATGTTCCTTCCCACCGACCGCTCCACACTCCCCATCGACATATCACTATCACCTCCCACCTTCATCCACGTATCGCCGACGTTTCTACAGCCTCACCTCACCACCCATTTTCTCTCAGCCCTCTGCCCCCTCCCCAGTCATGAAGAAGGGTCGTCACTGAAACGTTGACTCACTTGCTCCTCGGTTGTTGGCTGACCAGCCGTGCGTTTTCCACCACCACACTTTATCTATACTGAATTCTCCAGCATCTGCAGTCCCCAATGTCTCTTGGGAACAATTCTCTGTTAACTTAATGTCATTGTCTGTTGTAAACGCACATATTCTAAGGGACATTTTCTTCAAGCTCGTGGATGATAGAAGTTCCCTCAATGTTTTATTGATAATGTAATGCCTTACAAGATTTATAAACATTTATAAACATGGAAACATATTCATGTTCCGAAAAATCTCCAGCATTACTCCCATATCCAAGGCAGATTGAATTGAATTGACCTACCAGCCCCAACATTCGTTCCCTCAGTTACCTTCACATATCCCTATCATAATGTGTAAATATTAATCATTATTTTGAATTTTAATAAGATTGGTGTTGAATTGAACCGGGTTAACTGGAGCTATTAGTTCAGTGAATGTTGCTGATGTCAGTCTCGGTGGATCCTAACTGTGTCACGGGAGGATTTGTCTCTTCTATTAATTAAGGATTCGGTTCAATGAATTATCCCACAGTCTGAGCAGGAGCTCACCGACAGCACTAACAGAGATAAGCTGCTCCAGAGAGAGGGGGAGGAGAGATCATAATCTGAGAACATAAGACTGGAATGTTCTAACAATTGATCAGAATCTGAGAATATTAGACTGGAATAATCCATCAATGGATCAGAATCTGAGAATATTAGAGTGGAATGTTCCAACAATGGACAGGAGTTTATCGGATGGTCTTTTCTGGATTTCCCTGCCTGGGATATCATTAGCATGGTGGATCTATAATGTTCTGCTGGTTATTCAAAATGGTTACTATCCCATCCTCGCTATAGTTGGTGTTCCTGTTAAGTCATTCTATCTGTTCATAAAGCCAGGTTAATCTGAATTGCAGCTCATATAATGTAAAATTTTGAAAGGTGGACGTCAACATTTTCAATTCCAATGAAATATTCCATTTCACCCAAATTAAAACGAGCAAATTACTCATGACAAATTACTCACCAATATGCGAGGAGGAACCAGACGGTTCTCAAACTCCATAATCCTTCTAGCCCTGCACAGATGTACATTTCCATATCCTGCCCACTCACTAATACTGTCCAATCCCACCATCGTAATATCCCCGTCTCTTCCTCAGCCTCAGTGTATCTTCTGAATAAACCATCAATTTTTCCTTTGGTAAATCTTGATACACGTTATCAAGTCCCTTCTAACCACATGTGAATAACAGAATAATTGCGCTTGAGTATGTTGAACTTGTTCACTGCACAGAATCCGTCAGACGGGCAGACACTGCATGCTGCTTACGTCATTGCACATAATCTAGAGGCACAGAATAATAATCTGCTGATATCTCATGAAGAAAATTGGTGTAATTGAAATGAAACTATCATCATTTGTGAGAGAAAGCCCATCTGCTTGCTTCATGTCCTTCAAAGAAATCAATGCGTTATCCTTCCCCAGTCAGGTCTGTGCAAACCCACAGCAATGTGTTTTACTCTTTACTGTTCTGTGGAACAGCTGAACCAGTCACTCAGTTCAAGATCCGTATAACATGCTCGCCTGGCCAGGGCTGCCCACATCCCGTGAGGGAAGAATAAAAGTAAAGTTAGCTCCCTTCCTGTACCGGCTTTCCTTATTGCTACACGTTATTTCCATTGAGGTAGGTGACCATTCCCCATTTCAAGTGCAATCTTTCTGACTGAGTCTTTCCCTAAGAGTGATGGTCATTCCCACGGGCACCTCTTGTGCTGGTTTTACTGATGCCGACATACAGATGCAAGAAACGTTTCAATTCCACGTCAGTGGCTGTGCATAGAGAAGGAATGGGTTTTTAACATCATGATAAAAAATGGAGACCGGTAAGTGAGGGAAAGGAATTATTATGATCATCGCTGAGATTGTTGTTGAGGCAGTATTTGGGATAATATGGATAGATTTTCTCTCCTTTAAAAGGAATGATCTCATTGCAACAGAGATAGTGTAAAGGAATTTCACCACAGAAATCCCTGGGCCGATGGTAAAAGTGGAGTGAGTGAAGGTTAATCTGTAGCACTGCCAGAGAATAAGATGTCATTGCATTGAAACTTGATGGTGATGGACAATCACTCGTTATGTTCTACCCAGACACTGAGAAGATAATAAATTCCATGGCTTGTTTTTTTTTTATTTTATCGGGATGCTTGATTCTGGATATTTAAGTGCCACAGAGGTTAAAATCTTCAATAAAATCCTGTCTTGATATCCGTCTCAATCCCTCATTCCTGAGCAAATCAGTTAAGCCCTTATGTTTATCTTAATAGGATGGTGTCTGTCTGGAGAGTGTTTTCTTGTCACAGAGAGTAGTGAATGTCAGCAATTCTCATGTCTCGAAAGTGAGGGGAACTCGATCACTGCAAGCATTTAACGAGGAGATAGATGGGTTTTTGACCTGTCAGGGAGCTGAGGGGTGTGGGGAATTGGCCATTAAAAAGGAATTAATGCTAACAGTAGGTCAGACATGATTGCATACAATGGCGTGAGCATCCGAATTACCTAGTCCTATTTCTTATGTTCTCATATTCTGTTTTTGGAAAGTGAATAGTTGCAATTTTCCTGGAAGTACTATTATTAAATGCTGAGGACAGTGAGAGACATGTATTCTGTGAGCGATCTCTGGGAGAGTTATGAACCAAATATTTACAGTGAGTCTGGGTCTACAACATGACCAACAAATGAAATCCCAGTTACAGAGAGGAGGCACTCTGTAAAGAGATGGGAGGGCTCTTTCGTAACCAGCCTGGATTTCCCATCACATTTTCCAACCCACACCAATCCACGCAGTGTTAATGACTAAATGGTATCCTGTGTTACTGCGGACCAGGTATTTGGAGCAAGTGGTCTCTATTAGTTCCTGTTTAGGTGGTTGTAAGGACTGAATGGAACATCAGAAATAGGACTGAGGAGCAGGAGTAGGTCTTCGGACATTTTGTCATTGCTCGGCCAGACAGTAAGATCATGGCTGACCTGAGTGTGGTCTCCGCAGCACTTTTCTGTCTGTCCAAAATTTCCCTCCATTCACATGTCTGTCAAATGTTGAACAAACCCAACTTTGAATAAATAGTAGGAAACTGCACAAAGTCATAGTGCACAGGCAGCACAATTCTGGAAGGCAACAGACATTTATCTATCAGTCTTGTTCCTATTCAATTAATTCTGCTGCAGTTTATCATTTTTGATTTGTTCATGGAATGTGGCAATTGTTGGTAGGCCAACGTTTATGGATCATGTCTAATTACGCTGGAAGTGGTGGTGCTGAGCTGCCATTTTGGGATGAAACTTCGGGGGAAGAGAATTACCATTTGAACAACCTCGTCAGAATTTCTCATTCCTGCTCCGACCACTGTTGGAGGGTCACTGTTTCAATTACTAGCCCCACTTCTCCATTGGTTACAACAGATTTGAAGTGTAACCTAGGTCATTTTCTCGAAAAATGTGGGACACAGAGTCACACATGTACAGACACACACACAAATGCACATGTCTTAAGACGAAAAAGAATAAGGAAAGTTTTCCAGAGTTTCATAGTAGTTGAATTCATATCAAATGGAAAAGTGATAAAGTGTCCCAACTGCTATTCTGTCTCTGATATTATTCTACTCAAACAAACTGCAAGTATGAGACTTCTTCCTGGAACAGCTGGATTTGGCAGAATTTCCTTTCCTTTGAGTAGTTGATCGATTCCCATGAATCCTCAACAGGAATCTTCCCTGTTTGGTAAAGATGACTCATGAATTGTTTACTCTCGCACTTTGCTGTCAGGAGGGACAAAGTGATAGAGAGGAATCAATTACCTGCGGCTTACGGCCATACGATCATCGGACATAGGAACAGAAATTAGGACATTCAGCCCATCGAGTCTGATCCACCATTCAATTATGGCTGACATGTTTCTCAACCACATTCTCCTGCTTTCTCCCTGTAACCCTTGATCCCTTTGATACTCAAGAACCTATCTATCTCTGTCTTAAATATACTCAATGACCTAACATCCACTGCCTTCTGTGAAAATGAATTCAATAGATTCTTCACTCTCTGGCTGAAGACGTTTCTCCTTAGCTCCATTCTAAAAGGTTTTCCCATTACTCTAAGGCTGTGTCCTTGGATCTTAGAGTCTCCGACCAATGGAAGTCTTCTCAACATCCACACTGTCCAGGCCATTCAGTATTCTGTATGTTTCAATTAGATCCCACCATCCTTCTGAACTCCATCAAGAACGATCCCAGAGTCCTCGACGTTCTCATATGTTAAGCTTTTCATTCCTGGGACTATTCTCGTGAACCTCCTTTGAAACCATTCCAAGGCCAGCACATTCCTCCAGAAATATGGGGCTCAAAACAGCGCACAATATTCCAAATATGGTCTGATAAAAGAGTTATAGAGACTCAGAAGTACGTCCCTGCTTTTACATTCAAATCCTTTAAAATAAATGCCATCATTGCATTTGCCTTCCTAGCTACTGACTCAACCTGCACGTTAACGTTGAGTGAATCCTGGTGTTGAACTCCCAAGTCTCTTTGCACTCCAGATATCTGAACTTTCTCCCCATTTAGAAAGAAGGCCATGTTTGTATTCTTCCTACCAAAATGCATGATCTCACAATTCCCTACTTTGTACTCAACCTACCACTTCTTTGCCCATTATCCTAACCTGTCCAAATCCTTCCTGAACCTTCCTGTCTCTTCGACATTACCTGTCCCTATACCTATCATATTCAAACGTAGCCAGAATGCCTTCAGTTCCTTCACATGGATCGTTAATGTATAAAGTGAAAACTTGTGGTTCCAACACTGAGACTTATAGAACACCACTTGTCACCGAATGTCAACCTGAGAAGGACACTTTTATCGACATTCTTTGCTTCCTACCAGACAGCCAAACTTCTATCCATGCTGGTACCTTGCCTCGAACACAATGCCCCTTGCCTTACTCCGTAGCTTCCTGTTGGCACATTGTCAAATACCTTCTGGAAGTCCAGACAGATGACATCCATTTCCTTTTTTTGTTCGAAGCTGCTTATTACGTCCTCAAGGTTTTCTAGCAGAATTTTCCAGGCATGACCTCCCCTTGATGAAACCATGCTAACTTTGTCCTACTTTACCATCCACCTCCAAGTATTCAGAACGATCATACTTCACAATGGATTCCAGGATCTTACGCACAGCCAAGTTTAGTTTAGTCAGTCTGTAAGTTTCCATATTTTGCTTTACTCCCTTTTTAAACAGGAGTATCACGTTAGCGATTTTACAGTCCTCTTGGGAATCTCCCTGATTCGTGCGACTCCTAAAAGATCACTACCAATGCCTTCACTGTGTTATCAGCTATCTACCTTAGAAGTTTGGATTGGAGTCCATCTGGTCCAGGTAATTCACTTACCTTCAAGGACATTCAGTTTTTTCCAGTACTTTCTCCTTGGTGATGGCCACGATACCTACCTCTGTCCACTCACTCTTTTCAATTTTTGGGATATTACTCGTGTGTTCCACCGTGAAGACTGACACCAAGTAATTATTCAGCTCCTCAACCATTTCGTTGTTCCAAACTACTATCTCTCTTGTGTCAATTTCTTGCGATCAAATGCCAATTTTTGCCTCTCATTTGCCTTTTATGTATTGAAAGAAGATCTTACAGTCTTTCTTTACATGATTGGCTCACTTACTCCCATATTTAATCTTCTTAATCCTTATTTCTTTTTTGGGTGCTCTCTGTTGACGTTTGCACCTGTTAAGACATGGCAGTGAAACTCTCTGATAATTATACCAAACACCCAGGAGAGCTCACCTCACCTCGTAGTCTATTAGAATATGAGTGACAGAGAACTCTCAAATTTCAATATTTAAAGAAAATAATGTGAATTTATTTTTTTAAACTCTAAAAGTGAACATTACACAACTACTCACAAATCTAGCCCCCATACAACTGATTATTATCTGCCTCTAACTCAATAAATATATGCTGTTTCAATAAGACATTTATGAAGTTTACATCAACTTAATTTCAAAACCACACTGCCACTGCCATCCTCTGTGACGTCACTCTTCTGGCTGTTGAATTCCCAGGGTCGTCATATTTCTGTTCACTGTGAACATGTTTCATATGAAAAATACCTTTGATAGTGAGTATTTCAAAACGTCTTGCATAGCCAGATGATTGATCCTCAGGCTTCTTCAATAGCATCTGCTCTCTCTCCAATTTTCAAGATGTCTGCATTTTTATATCGTCTTACTGGTTCGATGTTGGCAAAAAAGTAAATTCAAACTCAATTTGCTTTCAGTGACAGGAAGAGTGAAGGAAAGAGAGTGTTGCATGCAATAGTGAGAGTGGTGGAGCAAGCGCCTTGTTCGGGGTTAGGTGGTATAACAGATATGGCAAAAGGGAGGACTGTAGATGCTGGGAACAAGATTTACATCAAAGTGGTGCTGGAAAAGCATAGCAGGTCAGGCAGCATCCGAGGAGCTGGAAAATCGACGTTTCGGGCAAAAGCTCTTCATCAGGAATATAACAGATATACAGTGAGTGTGAGGGAGTAGAGAGAATACGGAGACACTTGCCCTGGCAGAGCGGGGAAGGTTATTGATGCTTGTCCTGTATTGATGGCCATTTCTTCGGATCATCTCAGCATCGGGGTGAGCCTCCCCAATGTCTTGTCCACGTCTGTCACTAATAACACCACAGACCATATCCCAACGCTTCTTTAGAATCAATTTGCGTCGATCTTGTAAACAACGAGGAGGAACATACATTGGTGCCTTACATATCTAAACCAAAACTGATGTGCAAAGTTTGAGCATGCTATGCTCTGGAAATTAGCTACGCAAATATTTCCGGTGTTGCAGTAAAATTGGATGATCTAAAATTGCATCTTAACTGCGTTAACTAAATGATTGCTAATACTGTGAAAAGTAAATTTCATAAATGTATTTGAGATAGGTTGAAGAGTATGTTGTGAATCAAACTAGAGAGCAGGTTATTTCGGGCGTGGTGTTGTGTGGTCGCAAGGGCTAATTACTAATCTTGCTCTTAAGCAGCTTTTGAGGAATAGTGGCATTAATATGTTGCATTTTACACGGCATCTGCATGCAATATATAATTTTTGAACATTACACTCAAAAAACATGGAAGCCCGGGGATGAGAGGGTCAAGTGAATTGGAAAAAATACAATATGACATTTAGTGTGAACCAAATAATGGTTGCTATTGATAGAAATACTGCAATGCCTGAAATATACCTACACATCACTAAGTTACAAACATCAAAGAAAGGGAAGATGACTCAATGATGGTTAATGTAAGAAACTAAAGATTGTATTAAATCAAAGGAAGCAGTTCCAGGAGAATTCCAGATATTGTGGAAACCTGAACATTCTGAGAGATTTACTTTTCCGAAAATAAGGATGGAGAAAGTGTTAAGAAAATCAAAAAGAACATGAATACAAACCAACAGGAAACACAAAGACTGCTTACATCTACAATCCATATACTAAAGAAAACAAAAGCAAGGTCAAATGAGAAAATTTGTAAGGTATTAGAGAATTTATTGTGTTAAAAAGGAAAAGGACAGAGAAACTAACCAGTTACTTCACATCTGTCTCCATGGAGAAAACTCCAGGAAATCTCTGAGGTATAGCAAGTGGTCACATGGGAATTGTGGAACTAAAGACATAAAGTAAATGCGTATCAGCAACAAAGTAGTACTTGAAAGTAGCTAGATTGATCATTACTAAGTCTGATGGGCCAGATGTACTTCATATCAAAATGTCAGAAATAAATCAGCACATTAATTGAACTGTCGGCTGACTGTGTTTTATTTTCCTGTATATCCTGTAAAGGCCATACGCCATTGTCGATAACAGGGCCGTTGTAAACATGATCCAAATATATACGCAGGCAAGAAGAGATAATGCAGAGGACTGCAAACCAATTAATTTTACATTTGTAGGGAAGCAGTTGGAATCTATTATATAAGATGTGATATTGGGCATTTAGAAATGAACAGTAAGATTGCAGAGAACCACTACTTATTTCTGACAGAGAAATCATACCTGACAAAATTCGGAATTGTTTGAAGTTGTTTCTTGCAGCATAGACAATGGACAACTAGTGGAAGTGGTGCATTTGGATTTTCAGAAGTCTTTCTGTAAGAACTCACACAGTGAGTTCGTAAATACAATTAACGTGAATACTATTTGGAAGAATACATGTAATTGGAAAGTAAAGTTAGGTTGGTCTTTGTTTAAGGGAATCTGAATATAGATATAAAGACATAATTAAGCAGTTTCCTAGAGTGTTGGTGAGAGTATACTTGGACAATTCTGTACAGTGTTGTGGACCCAATGTCAGAAAGAGTATACTGTTCACAGAGGACGTGCAATGGACATTCTCCAGATTAATCCCTCAGATGACAAGATTTCCTGATGGGGGACTTGTCTTGTGACCTCTCCATTTTCAAAGAAAGGGAGGTGGTCACAATGATATTTAGAAAATCCACGAAACATGTGACAAGATGGAAATAAACAGAATGCTTCTCTGGCTGTCTACTCTACATTTAAAGAAAAGAATGGCAGGATAAGTGAGAGGGCATTTAAGACCGCAATAAGGAGGACATTCTTCACTCGGAGGGGACTGACGCATACAGAGCAATAGAAACCTGCTGGCAGGGCAAGATTAGGGAAAATCCCCAGATATTCTACAGGTATGTCACCTGGAACAGAATAAGCAGGGAACAGGTAGGACCTATTAGTGACTTACCAAGTTGCATCCAAACTTAACTTCGTGGTAGAAGGCTGTTTCTGTGTCTGGGGACCAATGTCCCCTGATGTACCGCAGAGATCAGTGCTGTGTCCCTTATTATTTGTGGTATCCATAAGTGATGTGAATGTGAAGTGAGTAGGGGGAGTGTGATAAGCAAGTTTATGTTGAAAACAAAGATTGACTGGCTGGTTGGCAGTGAGGAGGAAGGCCTTATGTTACAGGAAGATACTGGCGGATTGGTCAGATGATAACGATCAATGGCAGATGGAATGTAATCCTGATAAATATGAAGTGATGCATTTGGAAGAACAGTGGAGAATTCAATGAATGGCTGCACACTAAGAAGCTCAGAGGGTGCTTCTCCACACATCCTTGAACGTAACTGGATATGATCATTGATTAGTTAAGCAGGACCGTAGCCCTTGATCGTTGACCCAATGATTATAAGAGTTATATAACACTTTGATAAGGCCAAATTAAACACTGTGTGCAGGTCTGGGAGCACATTACAGGAAGGATGTGATTGTATTAGATGAGGTGCAGAGGAAATTCACGGAGATGTTCCCTGGGATGGAGGATATGAGCTGTGGAGAGGGGCTGGATAAGCTCGGGTTGTTTCCATTGGAGCAGGGAAAGTCGAGTGGGTAAGTAATTCAGGTTTAAGATTACAAGGGGTATGGACAGGGTGATTCGACAAAAGCTGTTCT
The DNA here is from genome assembly GCF_037043375.1 of Chiloscyllium plagiosum. Taxonomy (NCBI): domain Eukaryota; kingdom Metazoa; phylum Chordata; class Chondrichthyes; order Orectolobiformes; family Hemiscylliidae; genus Chiloscyllium; species Chiloscyllium plagiosum. Next base: position 94,270,435 of record NW_028270175.1, on the reverse strand, counting down.
TTTTAGTCAAAGTGTCAACTTCCTTACAGTCAGAAACCAGGGAATGGAGAACAGAGAAACATGACACAACTACTTCACTTCTGTCTTCACAGAAAAATACATAAACAAAGCCTTCCCAGAAATAGCATAAAACCTGAGACTGAGGAGAAAAGTATATTGTATGAAATTAGTAAATAAACTAATTTGGGGAAATTTTTGGAACTGTAAGTAATGGGCATAGAAAAAAATCAACACACAGTTATGAAATGGGAAACCTATTTGAGAAACTGACTGGTAAATTAATTACAGAAAAGCAACAGAGGAACAGAACTTGGATTTTCTGCAAGATTTTTAATATTGTCTCTTTTGGCTAAGATCAAGTGTCTGTTCATATCAGGACGGGTGTCGAGCTGCGATTCATCACAGCTAGTCAAGATCATTGCTGAATCGTGAATGGACGTTGAAGGATCGTTTGGTTGTGCTGCCCTGCTCTTTGTGGATCTTCATGCTGGCTTCGGCTAATGCCAATTCAGTGACCAGCCAAGCAAGGAGGAACGGCCTCAGCAGCAGCACACAGCCCTGGCCAGTACATTTTCAACACAGTCTGGGTGACTGTGAAGGAGGTGGAGGATCGTACACCTGTCAATCCGATTGTGTTCATGAAGAAGATTTTGCTCGAGTGCTGTGGGTTTGAAGCAGCCGATGAGTGCTGCATGCACAGATGTGTGCGAAGGATGGGCCTGGCCTCGTTGCCGCGGAACACCCTGAGTAGTTGGACTGTTCCGTATCACCTGTCCTTCGTGAAGAAGTTGGCGAAAAAAAATACGTTTGACCACAAGTCCATCAGAAAGTGGTCAGCACGTAGTGTCCTTGAGACCCTTCGGGGAAAGGAGAGGGCGGATGCTATGGAGCGGTTCCCTGAGCAGACTGTTAAAGCCATTTGGCAGAATGGCTCATCGCCAGAACGTTCCACCAAGCACCAACACATGGCTTGGCTGGTGGTGAGAAGGGCTCTGTCTGTGAGATCCTTTGTGCATGCCCGAACTCTCAGCCTTACCACACTCTGCCCTCGAAGCGGCTGTGGGGGACGGGGGGGGACGGGGGTGGGGGTGGTGGGGGGGGACGGGAGGAACGGGATTGTCACACACCTCCTTCTAGAATGTGCCTACGCAAAGAAGTCTGGAGAGGAATGCAGTGGTGTTTGTCGAGGTTCATCCCGAGCAGCGCTGTGACGCGGGACTCCGTGCTCTACAGCCTGTTCCCCGGGACACACACCGAGACGAACATCAACTGTGCCTGGACGATTATCAACTCGGTGAAGGACGCTCTCTGAGCAGTCAGAAATCTGTTGATCTTCCAGCTGAAGGAGTTGACCCCGACTGAGTGTTGCAGACTGGCACATTCCAAGGTCCAGGACTACGTGTTGAGGTACGCGCTGAAACTTGGGGCAGCTGCTGCCAAGGCGCGGTGGGGAAAGACCAGCGTGTGACATCTGCCTGCCTAAGAAGAACAGGGGGCCCACGTAGTCATTTGGGCTCTGCTGACGCCTCAGCTAAATATATGGACATATGATTTATAAACGTACAAACCTGTATATAAAAATGATAAATTCTGATCTCTGTATGTAAATGTTTACGTATTTATGGCATGACCAACTGTACAGTCCATCAAATTATTTTATGAATAAAATATATTTTTGAAATAAAAAAAAAGATGCGTGTTGCATGCAGGATTTTCCTGGGTCAGGCTATTTCGATGTGACCTTCAGGAGCGTGAAGCAGTGCGAGCAGCTCCTGAAGATCTTCAAGGAGAAGGAAAGGGAGCCGCTGTTCTCCATCTTTTCAGCTGTTGTGTGTGCGTCCTGCACAGAGCAGTCGGGTTGTTACGATTCATATGTACAGCTCCCACATTCCAGCTGCTGATGTTCTCACCATCCTGAGAAGATACGTCCAGGTTGAGGCAGAAAGCACTGATGTGGTTGACCCTTTCAGAATCTGGACCAGCAAGCGGCAGGTCAGGGTGAACCTGAGGGTCAATGTCATGGGAACCTCTCCCACCCACCCTCCAGCTTTGTAATCGGAGGGAGCAGACGGTACCTGACATACGGAGCACAGACAAAAGTGTACCAAACTTGCGGGAGGTCAGGCCACATTGCGGCTGATTGTAAGGTCACTATCTGTTGGAACTGCAAACAGGAGGGTCACCCGACCAAGGAAAGCAAAGTGGCCAAGAACTGTAATCTATGTGGAGAGGCGGATCATGTGAACACGGCCTGCCCAAGACGAGCGTCAGCCACCTACGCACAGATGGCCAGAGGTGGACGGCATAAGATCAGAAAGGCACCACAAACCAGCAAGGGAACGGTGTCTCGTGGCACCCAGAAGGAAGGACAGGCTGGAGCGGAGCAGAGAGCAGCCAGTAGGTACAGCAGCTGATCCAAGCTCCAACAGGACAGACAGAGACAATAGAGGAGGAGGGAACCAAGGAGGCAGAGGAGTAGATTCCTATAAAAAACAGGAGGAAAACGCGCCAGGCCACCAAAACCTCCGAGCAAAGGAGGAAACGGCAGCTGCACGGTGAGGATACAGGCAGCTCTACGGATGATGAAGATGGGCGTCACGGTGGCAGACTGGTCAGCACTGTTGCTTCACAGCCCCAGAGAGCCGGTTTCAATTCCCGCCTCAGGTGACTCTGTGTGGAGTTTGCACATTCTCCCCGTGTCTGCGTGGGTTTCCTCCGGGTGCTCCGGTTTCCTCCCACAATCCAAAAATATGCAGGTTGGATGAATTGGCCATGCTAAATTACCCGTAGTGTTAGTTGATGGTTTAAAATGTAGGGGGATGAGTCTGGGTGGGTTGCGCTTCGGCGGGTCTGTGTGGACTTGTTGGGCTGAAGGGCCTGTTTCCACACTGTAAATAATCGAAGCTAATCAAAGATGGGCTCAAGGAGGATCATCACCAGAAAAAGAGACAGAGCGCTGTGGGGAGAAAGGAGGGCAGAACCTCACAAGCAGGAAACGACGAACACTCTGAGGTGACTGGTAAAGTCCACCCACCACCAGATGAAAAACAGGAGGTAGTCACCAACCCGTAGCTCCAGGTAACTGGGAGCAGCGACCCTCTTCTGATCTGAGCTGAGGATGAAAGACACCATGTCTTCTCATGTCAAAACCAGATTTGAGGAAGATCCTTTGGTACTCTCCCTGCAATAGACAGTTTTTGCTTGAATTAAAGTCCACTCCCTGCCTGTGTCCTGTCTGCCTCCAGAGTCTTTGTCCCTCGCTGGGGAATCTCGCTCCTACAATAAGCAAGGACATACAGATCAGAGGGTAAACTAAAAAGAGACTGAGTCATACAGGCTACACCACAAATGGCATGCAATAGGCAAGATTAACGTGATTAAGATCAGCACTATTTGAAGTCAGAGATTCCATTCCTCAGTTTAACAATGGTTGGGAAAATGCTGTTCATGAGCCGCTGGTTTGTGTGTTTAAGCTTCTGTACCGTGTGCCTGATGGAATAGATTGTAGGTGATCCAGTCATGATTTGGAGATAGTGGTGTGGGACTGGGGTGTACAAAGTTAAAAATCACACAACAGCAGGTTATAGTCCAACAATTTTAATTGGAAGCACTAGCTTTCTGAGCGATGCTCCTTCATCAGGTGATGTTTAACTTTGTCGGTGATCCAGAGTGCGATGGGTCTTTGGTTGCCAGTCTTTACGCGGCAACGAGCCGTGTAAATCAGGTCAATGGGCGGGAGGTTGGCTTCCTTCATGGCATGGGCTGTGTACACAACCTTCTGTCATTTCTCTTACTGTCCTGGGCTGGGCTGTTGCCACACCCCGGCCATATGCACACGGATGGTTTGCTCTCAGTGGTGCATTTGTAGAAATTGGTGAGGATCCTTGTGGGCATGCCAAATGTCCTGAGCTGCAGGAGAACGAAGAGGCGTTGTTGTGCCATCTCGACTGTCACATTTGACTGGGAAATCCAGGACAGGATGTCGGTTATAATCACTCCGAGAATCTTAATTCTGTCCCCATTTCAACTTCAGTTCCATTGATGTAGATGGATGCATTTACCCCCTTTCTTTCCGAAGTCATTGATCAATTGGTTAGTTCTGCCAACGTTGAAAGAGAGGATGGTCTCATTGCCGCACATCACAAAGTCCTCTCTTTCCGTTCTGCATTTTGACTTGCCATCATGACATATATGTTCTACTATGATGGTGTCATCAGTGAACATGTAGATGGCATTCGTTCAAAATTTGGCAATGCAGTCGTGGGTGTACACGGGGTAGAGTAGGACACATTCTTTGGGATTTCAGTGTTGAATGTTATCATGGAAGAGACACGCTTACTTATTTTCACTGATTGTGTACGGTGGGTCAGAAAGCTAAGGATCCAATTTCAGAGGGCGGAGCCGAGACTAAATTCAGGGAGTTTTGTGATCAAACTGAAGGGAATAATGGTGTTGAAGGTGACCCTATAGTCAATGAGCAGGAATCTGACGTGGGTGTCCTTGTTGTCCAGATGTTCCAGGGATATGGCACTCGCTATGGACCCATTCCATAGGGGATCGAGGCAGGCTGGAACTGATGCGTGCCATGACTAGCCTCTCGAAGCAATTCATACCGCCCCTCAGTCTCCTGCATTGTAAAGAGAAATGTCCCAGCTTATCCAACCTCTCCCTACGACTCAGACCCTTGGGTCCTGGCAACATCCTTGTAAGGTTCCAGTTTAATACCATCCTTCCTGTAGCAAGGTGACCAAAAGTGAACACAACGTTGAACTTGGAACTATTTACAACTGTAAGTTTTACTCTGCTGCCAATGGTTATGCTGCTGTGATATTATTTTATTATTTGTGTTATTCTGAAATCTTATTATTCATTAAATCCTCTGATGGCAATCCCCTCGGGTGAACGTCCTCCTGACTGCTTGAATTTGAATCAATCTATTTTGTATGGGCAGATATTTTGAGGCCGCTGCATATCAGAGAACAGGAAGAGATGATGGATGTTTGTGCAGAGTGTGTCCTTTACTGGACCAGCTTGTCTCTCCAGGCACCTAAAACTTTTATTGTGGGTCAGAGTACCTCTGAATTGTTACATCACAGAAGGAAGCTATCCAGCCCATTGTCGGTCCATGAACATAGAACATTACAGCTCAGTACCTGCAACATTCTTCAGCACTACCCACAGCTCCACCGACCTTACTGCGAACCGTAAATTTACTAACTCATCCTTCCATTCCCTCATTAAGGCCATTTTCAAAAACACAAACATCAGTCGTCGCAAAACAGACTTTAACAGTATACCACTAGCGACTGAACTCGAAGATGAGCATTCCCCATCAACTACCACCCTCTGTCTTCTTTCAGCTAACCGATTTCTGATCCAAACCACTAAATCACCCTCAGTTCCACGTCTCAGTATTTTCTGGGAGAAAGTAAGGACTACAGATGTTTGAGATCAGAGTCGAAAGTGTGGTGCTGGAAAAGCACAGCAGGCCAGGCAGCATCCGAGGAGCTAGGAGAAAGTGAAGACTGCAGATGCTGGAGACCAGAACACTGATTCCTGATGAAGGGCTTCGAAATGAAACATCGACTCTCCTACTCCTTGGACGCTGCCTCGTCTGTTCTGCTTTTCCAACACCAACTCTCCATATATTCTGCAATAGCCTAAAATGGGGGACTTATCAAATGTTTTACTGAAATCCATATACCCCACTTTACCCTCATCCACCTGCTTGGTCACCTTCTCAATGAACTCAGTAAGATTTGTGAAACATTGCATACCTTGTTGAATATCCCTAATCAAATGATTCTTTTCTAGATGATAATAAATCCAATCTCTTATAATTCTTTCCAACACTTTACCCATAAACAAAGTAAGTCTGATACATGATTACCAGGGTTGTTTCCTCTCCATTTCTTGAACAAAGGGACAACAATTGCTGTCGTCCAGTCTTCTGGCACTATTCCTGTAGACCATGGCGATGTAAAGATTCGAACCAATGGTTGTGTAACCTCCTCCCTAATTTCTCAGAGAATCCTAGGATTAATCCCATCTGGCCATGAGGACTTAT
>NW_028270175.1:91939513-91971368 GCF_037043375.1 Chiloscyllium plagiosum | reverse complement strand
CCTAACCCTAACCCTAACCCTAACCCTAACCCTAACCCTAACCCTAACCCTAACCCTAACCCTAACCCTAACCCTAACCCTAACCCTAACCCTAACCCTAACCCTAACCCTAACCCTAACCCTAACCCTAACCCTAACCCTAACCCTAACCCTAACCCTAACCCTAACCCTAACCCTAACCCTAACCCTAACCCTAACCCTAACCCTAACCCTAACCCTAACCCTAACCCTAACCCTAACCCTAACCCTAACCCTAACCCTAACCCTAACCCTAACCCTAACCCTAACCCTAACCCTAACCCTAACCCTAACCCTAACCCTAACCCTAACCCTAACCCTAACCCTAACCCTAACCCTAACCCTAACCCTAACCCTAACCCTAACCCTAACCCTAACCCTAACCCTAACCCTAACCCTAACCCTAACCCTAACCCTAACCCTAACCCTAACCCTAACCCTAACCCTAACCCTAACCCTAACCCTAACCCTAACCCTAACCCTAACCCTAACCCTAACCCTAACCCTAACCCTAACCCTAACCCTAACCCTAACCCTAACCCTAACCCTAACCCTAACCCTAACCCTAACCCTAACCCTAACCCTAACCCTAACCCTAACCCTAACCCTAACCCTAACCCTAACCCTAACCCTAACCCTAACCCTAACCCTAACCCTAACCCTAACCCTAACCCTAACCCTAACCCTAACCCTAACCCTAACCCTAACCCTAACCCTAACCCTAACCCTAACCCTAACCCTAACCCTAACCCTAACCCTAACCCTAACCCTAACCCTAACCCTAACCCTAACCCTAACCCTAACCCTAACCCTAACCCTAACCCTAACCCTAACCCTAACCCTAACCCTAACCCTAACCCTAACCCTAACCCTAACCCTAACCCTAACCCTAACCCTAACCCTAACCCTAACCCTAACCCTAACCCTAACCCTAACCCTAACCCTAACCCTAACCCTAACCCTAACCCTAACCCTAACCCTAACCCTAACCCTAACCCTAACCCTAACCCTAACCCTAACCCTAACCCTAACCCTAACCCTAACCCTAACCCTAACCCTAACCCTAACCCTAACCCTAACCCTAACCCTAACCCTAACCCTAACCCTAACCCTAACCCTAACCCTAACCCTAACCCTAACCCTAACCCTAACCCTAACCCTAACCCTAACCCTAACCCTAACCCTAACCCTAACCCTAACCCTAACCCTAACCCTAACCCTAACCCTAACCCTAACCCTAACCCTAACCCTAACCCTAACCCTAACCCTAACCCTAACCCTAACCCTAACCCTAACCCTAACCCTAACCCTAACCCTAACCCTAACCCTAACCCTAACCCTAACCCTAACCCTAACCCTAACCCTAACCCTAACCCTAACCCTAACCCTAACCCTAACCCTAACCCTAACCCTAACCCTAACCCTAACCCTAACCCTAACCCTAACCCTAACCCTAACCCTAACCCTAACCCTAACCCTAACCCTAACCCTAACCCTAACCCTAACCCTAACCCTAACCCTAACCCTAACCCTAACCCTAACCCTAACCCTAACCCTAACCCTAACCCTAACCCTAACCCTAACCCTAACCCTAACCCTAACCCTAACCCTAACCCTAACCCTAACCCTAACCCTAACCCTAACCCTAACCCTAACCCTAACCCTAACCCTAACCCTAACCCTAACCCTAACCCTAACCCTAACCCTAACCCTAACCCTAACCCTAACCCTAACCCTAACCCTAACCCTAACCCTAACCCTAACCCTAACCCTAACCCTAACCCTAACCCTAACCCTAACCCTAACCCTAACCCTAACCCTAACCCTAACCCTAACCCTAACCCTAACCCTAACCCTAACCCTAACCCTAACCCTAACCCTAACCCTAACCCTAACCCTAACCCTAACCCTAACCCTAACCCTAACCCTAACCCTAACCCTAACCCTAACCCTAACCCTAACCCTAACCCTAACCCTAACCCTAACCCTAACCCTAACCCTAACCCTAACCCTAACCCTAACCCTAACCCTAACCCTAACCCTAACCCTAACCCTAACCCTAACCCTAACCCTAACCCTAACCCTAACCCTAACCCTAACCCTAACCCTAACCCTAACCCTAACCCTAACCCTAACCCTAACCCTAACCCTAACCCTAACCCTAACCCTAACCCTAACCCTAACCCTAACCCTAACCCTAACCCTAACCCTAACCCTAACCCTAACCCTAACCCTAACCCTAACCCTAACCCTAACCCTAACCCTAACCCTAACCCTAACCCTAACCCTAACCCTAACCCTAACCCTAACCCTAACCCTAACCCTAACCCTAACCCTAACCCTAACCCTAACCCTAACCCTAACCCTAACCCTAACCCTAACCCTAACCCTAACCCTAACCCTAACCCTAACCCTAACCCTAACCCTAACCCTAACCCTAACCCTAACCCTAACCCTAACCCTAACCCTAACCCTAACCCTAACCCTAACCCTAACCCTAACCCTAACCCTAACCCTAACCCTAACCCTAACCCTAACCCTAACCCTAACCCTAACCCTAACCCTAACCCTAACCCTAACCCTAACCCTAACCCTAACCCTAACCCTAACCCTAACCCTAACCCTAACCCTAACCCTAACCCTAACCCTAACCCTAACCCTAACCCTAACCCTAACCCTAACCCTAACCCTAACCCTAACCCTAACCCTAACCCTAACCCTAACCCTAACCCTAACCCTAACCCTAACCCTAACCCTAACCCTAACCCTAACCCTAACCCTAACCCTAACCCTAACCCTAACCCTAACCCTAACCCTAACCCTAACCCTAACCCTAACCCTAACCCTAACCCTAACCCTAACCCTAACCCTAACCCTAACCCTAACCCTAACCCTAACCCTAACCCTAACCCTAACCCTAACCCTAACCCTAACCCTAACCCTAACCCTAACCCTAACCCTAACCCTAACCCTAACCCTAACCCTAACCCTAACCCTAACCCTAACCCTAACCCTAACCCTAACCCTAACCCTAACCCTAACCCTAACCCTAACCCTAACCCTAACCCTAACCCTAACCCTAACCCTAACCCTAACCCTAACCCTAACCCTAACCCTAACCCTAACCCTAACCCTAACCCTAACCCTAACCCTAACCCTAACCCTAACCCTAACCCTAACCCTAACCCTAACCCTAACCCTAACCCTAACCCTAACCCTAACCCTAACCCTAACCCTAACCCTAACCCTAACCCTAACCCTAACCCTAACCCTAACCCTAACCCTAACCCTAACCCTAACCCTAACCCTAACCCTAACCCTAACCCTAACCCTAACCCTAACCCTAACCCTAACCCTAACCCTAACCCTAACCCTAACCCTAACCCTAACCCTAACCCTAACCCTAACCCTAACCCTAACCCTAACCCTAACCCTAACCCTAACCCTAACCCTAACCCTAACCCTAACCCTAACCCTAACCCTAACCCTAACCCTAACCCTAACCCTAACCCTAACCCTAACCCTAACCCTAACCCTAACCCTAACCCTAACCCTAACCCTAACCCTAACCCTAACCCTAACCCTAACCCTAACCCTAACCCTAACCCTAACCCTAACCCTAACCCTAACCCTAACCCTAACCCTAACCCTAACCCTAACCCTAACCCTAACCCTAACCCTAACCCTAACCCTAACCCTAACCCTAACCCTAACCCTAACCCTAACCCTAACCCTAACCCTAACCCTAACCCTAACCCTAACCCTAACCCTAACCCTAACCCTAACCCTAACCCTAACCCTAACCCTAACCCTAACCCTAACCCTAACCCTAACCCTAACCCTAACCCTAACCCTAACCCTAACCCTAACCCTAACCCTAACCCTAACCCTAACCCTAACCCTAACCCTAACCCTAACCCTAACCCTAACCCTAACCCTAACCCTAACCCTAACCCTAACCCTAACCCTAACCCTAACCCTAACCCTAACCCTAACCCTAACCCTAACCCTAACCCTAACCCTAACCCTAACCCTAACCCTAACCCTAACCCTAACCCTAACCCTAACCCTAACCCTAACCCTAACCCTAACCCTAACCCTAACCCTAACCCTAACCCTAACCCTAACCCTAACCCTAACCCTAACCCTAACCCTAACCCTAACCCTAACCCTAACCCTAACCCTAACCCTAACCCTAACCCTAACCCTAACCCTAACCCTAACCCTAACCCTAACCCTAACCCTAACCCTAACCCTAACCCTAACCCTAACCCTAACCCTAACCCTAACCCTAACCCTAACCCTAACCCTAACCCTAACCCTAACCCTAACCCTAACCCTAACCCTAACCCTAACCCTAACCCTAACCCTAACCCTAACCCTAACCCTAACCCTAACCCTAACCCTAACCCTAACCCTAACCCTAACCCTAACCCTAACCCTAACCCTAACCCTAACCCTAACCCTAACCCTAACCCTAACCCTAACCCTAACCCTAACCCTAACCCTAACCCTAACCCTAACCCTAACCCTAACCCTAACCCTAACCCTAACCCTAACCCTAACCCTAACCCTAACCCTAACCCTAACCCTAACCCTAACCCTAACCCTAACCCTAACCCTAACCCTAACCCTAACCCTAACCCTAACCCTAACCCTAACCCTAACCCTAACCCTAACCCTAACCCTAACCCTAACCCTAACCCTAACCCTAACCCTAACCCTAACCCTAACCCTAACCCTAACCCTAACCCTAACCCTAACCCTAACCCTAACCCTAACCCTAACCCTAACCCTAACCCTAACCCTAACCCTAACCCTAACCCTAACCCTAACCCTAACCCTAACCCTAACCCTAACCCTAACCCTAACCCTAACCCTAACCCTAACCCTAACCCTAACCCTAACCCTAACCCTAACCCTAACCCTAACCCTAACCCTAACCCTAACCCTAACCCTAACCCTAACCCTAACCCTAACCCTAACCCTAACCCTAACCCTAACCCTAACCCTAACCCTAACCCTAACCCTAACCCTAACCCTAACCCTAACCCTAACCCTAACCCTAACCCTAACCCTAACCCTAACCCTAACCCTAACCCTAACCCTAACCCTAACCCTAACCCTAACCCTAACCCTAACCCTAACCCTAACCCTAACCCTAACCCTAACCCTAACCCTAACCCTAACCCTAACCCTAACCCTAACCCTAACCCTAACCCTAACCCTAACCCTAACCCTAACCCTAACCCTAACCCTAACCCTAACCCTAACCCTAACCCTAACCCTAACCCTAACCCTAACCCTAACCCTAACCCTAACCCTAACCCTAACCCTAACCCTAACCCTAACCCTAACCCTAACCCTAACCCTAACCCTAACCCTAACCCTAACCCTAACCCTAACCCTAACCCTAACCCTAACCCTAACCCTAACCCTAACCCTAACCCTAACCCTAACCCTAACCCTAACCCTAACCCTAACCCTAACCCTAACCCTAACCCTAACCCTAACCCTAACCCTAACCCTAACCCTAACCCTAACCCTAACCCTAACCCTAACCCTAACCCTAACCCTAACCCTAACCCTAACCCTAACCCTAACCCTAACCCTAACCCTAACCCTAACCCTAACCCTAACCCTAACCCTAACCCTAACCCTAACCCTAACCCTAACCCTAACCCTAACCCTAACCCTAACCCTAACCCTAACCCTAACCCTAACCCTAACCCTAACCCTAACCCTAACCCTAACCCTAACCCTAACCCTAACCCTAACCCTAACCCTAACCCTAACCCTAACCCTAACCCTAACCCTAACCCTAACCCTAACCCTAACCCTAACCCTAACCCTAACCCTAACCCTAACCCTAACCCTAACCCTAACCCTAACCCTAACCCTAACCCTAACCCTAACCCTAACCCTAACCCTAACCCTAACCCTAACCCTAACCCTAACCCTAACCCTAACCCTAACCCTAACCCTAACCCTAACCCTAACCCTAACCCTAACCCTAACCCTAACCCTAACCCTAACCCTAACCCTAACCCTAACCCTAACCCTAACCCTAACCCTAACGCCTAACCCTAACCCTAACCCTAACCCTAACCCTAACCCTAACCCTAACCCTAACCCTAACCCTAACCCTAACCCTAACCCTAACCCTAACCCTAACCCTAACCCTAACCCTAACCCTAACCCTAACCCTAACCCTAACCCTAACCCTAACCCTAACCCTAACCCTAACCCTAACCCTAACCCTAACCCTAACCCTAACCCTAACCCTAACCCTAACCCTAACCCTAACCCTAACCCTAACCCTAACCCTAACCCTAACCCTAACCCTAACCCTAACCCTAACCCTAACCCTAACCCTAACCCTAACCCTAACCCTAACCCTAACCCTAACCCTAACCCTAACCCTAACCCTAACCCTAACCCTAACCCTAACCCTAACCCTAACCCTAACCCTAACCCTAACCCTAACCCTAACCCTAACCCTAACCCTAACCCTAACCCTAACCCTAACCCTAACCCTAACCCTAACCCTAACCCTAACCCTAACCCTAACCCTAACCCTAACCCTAACCCTAACCCTAACCCTAACCCTAACCCTAACCCTAACCCTAACCCTAACCCTAACCCTAACCCTAACCCTAACCCTAACCCTAACCCTAACCCTAACCCTAACCCTAACCCTAACCCTAACCCTAACCCTAACCCTAACCCTAACCCTAACCCTAACCCTAACCCTAACCCTAACCCTAACCCTAACCCTAACCCTAACCCTAACCCTAACCCTAACCCTAACCCTAACCCTAACCCTAACCCTAACCCTAACCCTAACCCTAACCCTAACCCTAACCCTAACCCTAACCCTAACCCTAACCCTAACCCTAACCCTAACCCTAACCCTAACCCTAACCCTAACCCTAACCCTAACCCTAACCCTAACCCTAACCCTAACCCTAACCCTAACCCTAACCCTAACCCTAACCCTAACCCTAACCCTAACCCTAACCCTAACCCTAACCCTAACCCTAACCCTAACCCTAACCCTAACCCTAACCCTAACCCTAACCCTAACCCTAACCCTAACCCTAACCCTAACCCTAACCCTAACCCTAACCCTAACCCTAACCCTAACCCTAACCCTAACCCTAACCCTAACCCTAACCCTAACCCTAACCCTAACCCTAACCCTAACCCTAACCCTAACCCTAACCCTAACCCTAACCCTAACCCTAACCCTAACCCTAACCCTAACCCTAACCCTAACCCTAACCCTAACCCTAACCCTAACCCTAACCCTAACCCTAACCCTAACCCTAACCCTAACCCTAACCCTAACCCTAACCCTAACCCTAACCCTAACCCTAACCCTAACCCTAACCCTAACCCTAACCCTAACCCTAACCCTAACCCTAACCCTAACCCTAACCCTAACCCTAACCCTAACCCTAACCCTAACCCTAACCCTAACCCTAACCCTAACCCTAACCCTAACCCTAACCCTAACCCTAACCCTAACCCTAACCCTAACCCTAACCCTAACCCTAACCCTAACCCTAACCCTAACCCTAACCCTAACCCTAACCCTAACCCTAACCCTAACCCTAACCCTAACCCTAACCCTAACCCTAACCCTAACCCTAACCCTAACCCTAACCCTAACCCTAACCCTAACCCTAACCCTAACCCTAACCCTAACCCTAACCCTAACCCTAACCCTAACCCTAACCCTAACCCTAACCCTAACCCTAACCCTAACCCTAACCCTAACCCTAACCCTAACCCTAACCCTAACCCTAACCCTAACCCTAACCCTAACCCTAACCCTAACCCTAACCCTAACCCTAACCCTAACCCTAACCCTAACCCTAACCCTAACCCTAACCCTAACCCTAACCCTAACCCTAACCCTAACCCTAACCCTAACCCTAACCCTAACCCTAACCCTAACCCTAACCCTAACCCTAACCCTAACCCTAACCCTAACCCTAACCCTAACCCTAACCCTAACCCTAACCCTAACCCTAACCCTAACCCTAACCCTAACCCTAACCCTAACCCTAACCCTAACCCTAACCCTAACCCTAACCCTAACCCTAACCCTAACCCTAACCCTAACCCTAACCCTAACCCTAACCCTAACCCTAACCCTAACCCTAACCCTAACCCTAACCCTAACCCTAACCCTAACCCTAACCCTAACCCTAACCCTAACCCTAACCCTAACCCTAACCCTAACCCTAACCCTAACCCTAACCCTAACCCTAACCCTAACCCTAACCCTAACCCTAACCCTAACCCTAACCCTAACCCTAACCCTAACCCTAACCCTAACCCTAACCCTAACCCTAACCCTAACCCTAACCCTAACCCTAACCCTAACCCTAACCCTAACCCTAACCCTAACCCTAACCCTAACCCTAACCCTAACCCTAACCCTAACCCTAACCCTAACCCTAACCCTAACCCTAACCCTAACCCTAACCCTAACCCTAACCCTAACCCTAACCCTAACCCTAACCCTAACCCTAACCCTAACCCTAACCCTAACCCTAACCCTAACCCTAACCCTAACCCTAACCCTAACCCTAACCCTAACCCTAACCCTAACCCTAACCCTAACCCTAACCCTAACCCTAACCCTAACCCTAACCCTAACCCTAACCCTAACCCTAACCCTAACCCTAACCCTAACCCTAACCCTAACCCTAACCCTAACCCTAACCCTAACCCTAACCCTAACCCTAACCCTAACCCTAACCCTAACCCTAACCCTAACCCTAACCCTAACCCTAACCCTAACCCTAACCCTAACCCTAACCCTAACCCTAACCCTAACCCTAACCCTAACCCTAACCCTAACCCTAACCCTAACCCTAACCCTAACCCTAACCCTAACCCTAACCCTAACCCTAACCCTAACCCTAACCCTAACCCTAACCCTAACCCTAACCCTAACCCTAACCCTAACCCTAACCCTAACCCTAACCCTAACCCTAACCCTAACCCTAACCCTAACCCTAACCCTAACCCTAACCCTAACCCTAACCCTAACCCTAACCCTAACCCTAACCCTAACCCTAACCCTAACCCTAACCCTAACCCTAACCCTAACCCTAACCCTAACCCTAACCCTAACCCTAACCCTAACCCTAACCCTAACCCTAACCCTAACCCTAACCCTAACCCTAACCCTAACCCTAACCCTAACCCTAACCCTAACCCTAACCCTAACCCTAACCCTAACCCTAACCCTAACCCTAACCCTAACCCTAACCCTAACCCTAACCCTAACCCTAACCCTAACCCTAACCCTAACCCTAACCCTAACCCTAACCCTAACCCTAACCCTAACCCTAACCCTAACCCTAACCCTAACCCTAACCCTAACCCTAACCCTAACCCTAACCCTAACCCTAACCCTAACCCTAACCCTAACCCTAACCCTAACCCTAACCCTAACCCTAACCCTAACCCTAACCCTAACCCTAACCCTAACCCTAACCCTAACCCTAACCCTAACCCTAACCCTAACCCTAACCCTAACCCTAACCCTAACCCTAACCCTAACCCTAACCCTAACCCTAACCCTAACCCTAACCCTAACCCTAACCCTAACCCTAACCCTAACCCTAACCCTAACCCTAACCCTAACCCTAACCCTAACCCTAACCCTAACCCTAACCCTAACCCTAACCCTAACCCTAACCCTAACCCTAACCCTAACCCTAACCCTAACCCTAACCCTAACCCTAACCCTAACCCTAACCCTAACCCTAACCCTAACCCTAACCCTAACCCTAACCCTAACCCTAACCCTAACCCTAACCCTAACCCTAACCCTAACCCTAACCCTAACCCTAACCCTAACCCTAACCCTAACCCTAACCCTAACCCTAACCCTAACCCTAACCCTAACCCTAACCCTAACCCTAACCCTAACCCTAACCCTAACCCTAACCCTAACCCTAACCCTAACCCTAACCCTAACCCTAACCCTAACCCTAACCCTAACCCTAACCCTAACCCTAACCCTAACCCTAACCCTAACCCTAACCCTAACCCTAACCCTAACCCTAACCCTAACCCTAACCCTAACCCTAACCCTAACCCTAACCCTAACCCTAACCCTAACCCTAACCCTAACCCTAACCCTAACCCTAACCCTAACCCTAACCCTAACCCTAACCCTAACCCTAACCCTAACCCTAACCCTAACCCTAACCCTAACCCTAACCCTAACCCTAACCCTAACCCTAACCCTAACCCTAACCCTAACCCTAACCCTAACCCTAACCCTAACCCTAACCCTAACCCTAACCCTAACCCTAACCCTAACCCTAACCCTAACCCTAACCCTAACCCTAACCCTAACCCTAACCCTAACCCTAACCCTAACCCTAACCCTAACCCTAACCCTAACCCTAACCCTAACCCTAACCCTAACCCTAACCCTAACCCTAACCCTAACCCTAACCCTAACCCTAACCCTAACCCTAACCCTAACCCTAACCCTAACCCTAACCCTAACCCTAACCCTAACCCTAACCCTAACCCTAACCCTAACCCTAACCCTAACCCTAACCCTAACCCTAACCCTAACCCTAACCCTAACCCTAACCCTAACCCTAACCCTAACCCTAACCCTAACCCTAACCCTAACCCTAACCCTAACCCTAACCCTAACCCTAACCCTAACCCTAACCCTAACCCTAACCCTAACCCTAACCCTAACCCTAACCCTAACCCTAACCCTAACCCTAACCCTAACCCTAACCCTAACCCTAACCCTAACCCTAACCCTAACCCTAACCCTAACCCTAACCCTAACCCTAACCCTAACCCTAACCCTAACCCTAACCCTAACCCTAACCCTAACCCTAACCCTAACCCTAACCCTAACCCTAACCCTAACCCTAACCCTAACCCTAACCCTAACCCTAACCCTAACCCTAACCCTAACCCTAACCCTAACCCTAACCCTAACCCTAACCCTAACCCTAACCCTAACCCTAACCCTAACCCTAACCCTAACCCTAACCCTAACCCTAACCCTAACCCTAACCCTAACCCTAACCCTAACCCTAACCCTAACCCTAACCCTAACCCTAACCCTAACCCTAACCCTAACCCTAACCCTAACCCTAACCCTAACCCTAACCCTAACCCTAACCCTAACCCTAACCCTAACCCTAACCCTAACCCTAACCCTAACCCTAACCCTAACCCTAACCCTAACCCTAACCCTAACCCTAACCCTAACCCTAACCCTAACCCTAACCCTAACCCTAACCCTAACCCTAACCCTAACCCTAACCCTAACCCTAACCCTAACCCTAACCCTAACCCTAACCCTAACCCTAACCCTAACCCTAACCCTAACCCTAACCCTAACCCTAACCCTAACCCTAACCCTAACCCTAACCCTAACCCTAACCCTAACCCTAACCCTAACCCTAACCCTAACCCTAACCCTAACCCTAACCCTAACCCTAACCCTAACCCTAACCCTAACCCTAACCCTAACCCTAACCCTAACCCTAACCCTAACCCTAACCCTAACCCTAACCCTAACCCTAACCCTAACCCTAACCCTAACCCTAACCCTAACCCTAACCCTAACCCTAACCCTAACCCTAACCCTAACCCTAACCCTAACCCTAACCCTAACCCTAACCCTAACCCTAACCCTAACCCTAACCCTAACCCTAACCCTAACCCTAACCCTAACCCTAACCCTAACCCTAACCCTAACCCTAACCCTAACCCTAACCCTAACCCTAACCCTAACCCTAACCCTAACCCTAACCCTAACCCTAACCCTAACCCTAACCCTAACCCTAACCCTAACCCTAACCCTAACCCTAACCCTAACCCTAACCCTAACCCTAACCCTAACCCTAACCCTAACCCTAACCCTAACCCTAACCCTAACCCTAACCCTAACCCTAACCCTAACCCTAACCCTAACCCTAACCCTAACCCTAACCCTAACCCTAACCCTAACCCTAACCCTAACCCTAACCCTAACCCTAACCCTAACCCTAACCCTAACCCTAACCCTAACCCTAACCCTAACCCTAACCCTAACCCTAACCCTAACCCTAACCCTAACCCTAACCCTAACCCTAACCCTAACCCTAACCCTAACCCTAACCCTAACCCTAACCCTAACCCTAACCCTAACCCTAACCCTAACCCTAACCCTAACCCTAACCCTAACCCTAACCCTAACCCTAACCCTAACCCTAACCCTAACCCTAACCCTAACCCTAACCCTAACCCTAACCCTAACCCTAACCCTAACCCTAACCCTAACCCTAACCCTAACCCTAACCCTAACCCTAACCCTAACCCTAACCCTAACCCTAACCCTAACCCTAACCCTAACCCTAACCCTAACCCTAACCCTAACCCTAACCCTAACCCTAACCCTAACCCTAACCCTAACCCTAACCCTAACCCTAACCCTAACCCTAACCCTAACCCTAACCCTAACCCTAACCCTAACCCTAACCCTAACCCTAACCCTAACCCTAACCCTAACCCTAACCCTAACCCTAACCCTAACCCTAACCCTAACCCTAACCCTAACCCTAACCCTAACCCTAACCCTAACCCTAACCCTAACCCTAACCCTAACCCTAACCCTAACCCTAACCCTAACCCTAACCCTAACCCTAACCCTAACCCTAACCCTAACCCTAACCCTAACCCTAACCCTAACCCTAACCCTAACCCTAACCCTAACCCTAACCCTAACCCTAACCCTAACCCTAACCCTAACCCTAACCCTAACCCTAACCCTAACCCTAACCCTAACCCTAACCCTAACCCTAACCCTAACCCTAACCCTAACCCTAACCCTAACCCTAACCCTAACCCTAACCCTAACCCTAACCCTAACCCTAACCCTAACCCTAACCCTAACCCTAACCCTAACCCTAACCCTAACCCTAACCCTAACCCTAACCCTAACCCAACCCTAACCCTAACCCTAACCCTAACCCTAACCCTAACCCAACCCTAACCCTAACCCTAACCCTAACCCTAACCCTAACCCTAACCCTAACCCTAACCCTAACCCTAACCCTAACCCTAACCCTAACCCTAACCCTAACCCTAACCCTAACCCTAACCCTAACCCTAACCCTAACCCTAACCCTAACCCTAACCCTAACCCTAACCCTAACCCTAACCCTAACCCTAACCCTAACCCTAACCCTAACCCTAACCCTAACCCTAACCCTAACCCTAACCCTAACCCTAACCCTAACCCTAACCCTAACCCTAACCCTAACCCTAACCCTAACCCTAACCCTAACCCTAACCCTAACCCTAACCCTAACCCTAACCCTAACCCTAACCCTAACCCTAACCCTAACCCTAACCCTAACCCTAACCCTAACCCTAACCCTAACCCTAACCCTAACCCTAACCCTAACCCTAACCCTAACCCTAACCCTAACCCTAACCCTAACCCTAACCCTAACCCTAACCCTAACCCTAACCCTAACCCTAACCCTAACCCTAACCCTAACCCTAACCCTAACCCTAACCCTAACCCTAACCCTAACCCTAACCCTAACCCTAACCCTAACCCTAACCCTAACCCTAACCCTAACCCTAACCCTAACCCTAACCCTAACCCTAACCCTAACCCTAACCCTAACCCTAACCCTAACCCTAACCCTAACCCTAACCCTAACCCTAACCCTAACCCTAACCCTAACCCTAACCCTAACCCTAACCCTAACCCTAACCCTAACCCTAACCCTAACCCTAACCCTAACCCTAACCCTAACCCTAACCCTAACCCTAACCCTAACCCTAACCCTAACCCTAACCCTAACCCTAACCCTAACCCTAACCCTAACCCTAACCCTAACCCTAACCCTAACCCTAACCCTAACCCTAACCCTAACCCTAACCCTAACCCTAACCCTAACCCTAACCCTAACCCTAACCCTAACCCTAACCCTAACCCTAACCCTAACCCTAACCCTAACCCTAACCCTAACCCTAACCCTAACCCTAACCCTAACCCTAACCCTAACCCTAACCCTAACCCTAACCCTAACCCTAACCCTAACCCTAACCCTAACCCTAACCCTAACCCTAACCCTAACCCTAACCCTAACCCTAACCCTAACCCTAACCCTAACCCTAACCCTAACCCTAACCCTAACCCTAACCCTAACCCTAACCCTAACCCTAACCCTAACCCTAACCCTAACCCTAACCCTAACCCTAACCCTAACCCTAACCCTAACCCTAACCCTAACCCTAACCCTAACCCTAACCCTAACCCTAACCCTAACCCTAACCCTAACCCTAACCCTAACCCTAACCCTAACCCTAACCCTAACCCTAACCCTAACCCTAACCCTAACCCTAACCCTAACCCTAACCCTAACCCTAACCCTAACCCTAACCCTAACCCTAACCCTAACCCTAACCCTAACCCTAACCCTAACCCTAACCCTAACCCTAACCCTAACCCTAACCCTAACCCTAACCCTAACCCTAACCCTAACCCTAACCCTAACCCTAACCCTAACCCTAACCCTAACCCTAACCCTAACCCTAACCCTAACCCTAACCCTAACCCTAACCCTAACCCTAACCCTAACCCTAACCCTAACCCTAACCCTAACCCTAACCCTAACCCTAACCCTAACCCTAACCCTAACCCTAACCCTAACCCTAACCCTAACCCTAACCCTAACCCTAACCCTAACCCTAACCCTAACCCTAACCCTAACCCTAACCCTAACCCTAACCCTAACCCTAACCCTAACCCTAACCCTAACCCTAACCCTAACCCTAACCCTAACCCTAACCCTAACCCTAACCCTAACCCTAACCCTAACCCTAACCCTAACCCTAACCCTAACCCTAACCCTAACCCTAACCCTAACCCTAACCCTAACCCTAACCCTAACCCTAACCCTAACCCTAACCCTAACCCTAACCCTAACCCTAACCCTAACCCTAACCCTAACCCTAACCCTAACCCTAACCCTAACCCTAACCCTAACCCTAACCCTAACCCTAACCCTAACCCTAACCCTAACCCTAACCCTAACCCTAACCCTAACCCTAACCCTAACCCTAACCCTAACCCTAACCCTAACCCTAACCCTAACCCTAACCCTAACCCTAACCCTAACCCTAACCCTAACCCTAACCCTAACCCTAACCCTAACCCTAACCCTAACCCTAACCCTAACCCTAACCCTAACCCTAACCCTAACCCTAACCCTAACCCTAACCCTAACCCTAACCCTAACCCTAACCCTAACCCTAACCCTAACCCTAACCCTAACCCTAACCCTAACCCTAACCCTAACCCTAACCCTAACCCTAACCCTAACCCTAACCCTAACCCTAACCCTAACCCTAACCCTAACCCTAACCCTAACCCTAACCCTAACCCTAACCCTAACCCTAACCCTAACCCTAACCCTAACCCTAACCCTAACCCTAACCCTAACCCTAACCCTAACCCTAACCCTAACCCTAACCCTAACCCTAACCCTAACCCTAACCCTAACCCTAACCCTAACCCTAACCCTAACCCTAACCCTAACCCTAACCCTAACCCTAACCCTAACCCTAACCCTAACCCTAACCCTAACCCTAACCCTAACCCTAACCCTAACCCTAACCCTAACCCTAACCCTAACCCTAACCCTAACCCTAACCCTAACCCTAACCCTAACCCTAACCCTAACCCTAACCCTAACCCTAACCCTAACCCTAACCCTAACCCTAACCCTAACCCTAACCCTAACCCTAACCCTAACCCTAACCCTAACCCTAACCCTAACCCTAACCCTAACCCTAACCCTAACCCTAACCCTAACCCTAACCCTAACCCTAACCCTAACCCTAACCCTAACCCTAACCCTAACCCTAACCCTAACCCTAACCCTAACCCTAACCCTAACCCTAACCCTAACCCTAACCCTAACCCTAACCCTAACCCTAACCCTAACCCTAACCCTAACCCTAACCCTAACCCTAACCCTAACCCTAACCCTAACCCTAACCCTAACCCTAACCCTAACCCTAACCCTAACCCTAACCCTAACCCTAACCCTAACCCTAACCCTAACCCTAACCCTAACCCTAACCCTAACCCTAACCCTAACCCTAACCCTAACCCTAACCCTAACCCTAACCCTAACCCTAACCCTAACCCTAACCCTAACCCTAACCCTAACCCTAACCCTAACCCTAACCCTAACCCTAACCCTAACCCTAACCCTAACCCTAACCCTAACCCTAACCCTAACCCTAACCCTAACCCTAACCCTAACCCTAACCCTAACCCTAACCCTAACCCTAACCCTAACCCTAACCCTAACCCTAACCCTAACCCTAACCCTAACCCTAACCCTAACCCTAACCCTAACCCTAACCCTAACCCTAACCCTAACCCTAACCCTAACCCTAACCCTAACCCTAACCCTAACCCTAACCCTAACCCTAACCCTAACCCTAACCCTAACCCTAACCCTAACCCTAACCCTAACCCTAACCCTAACCCTAACCCTAACCCTAACCCTAACCCTAACCCTAACCCTAACCCTAACCCTAACCCTAACCCTAACCCTAACCCTAACCCTAACCCTAACCCTAACCCTAACCCTAACCCTAACCCTAACCCTAACCCTAACCCTAACCCTAACCCTAACCCTAACCCTAACCCTAACCCTAACCCTAACCCTAACCCTAACCCTAACCCTAACCCTAACCCTAACCCTAACCCTAACCCTAACCCTAACCCTAACCCTAACCCTAACCCTAACCCTAACCCTAACCCTAACCCTAACCCTAACCCTAACCCTAACCCTAACCCTAACCCTAACCCTAACCCTAACCCTAACCCTAACCCTAACCCTAACCCTAACCCTAACCCTAACCCTAACCCTAACCCTAACCCTAACCCTAACCCTAACCCTAACCCTAACCCTAACCCTAACCCTAACCCTAACCCTAACCCTAACCCTAACCCTAACCCTAACCCTAACCCTAACCCTAACCCTAACCCTAACCCTAACCCTAACCCTAACCCTAACCCTAACCCTAACCCTAACCCTAACCCTAACCCTAACCCTAACCCTAACCCTAACCCTAACCCTAACCCTAACCCTAACCCTAACCCTAACCCTAACCCTAACCCTAACCCTAACCCTAACCCTAACCCTAACCCTAACCCTAACCCTAACCCTAACCCTAACCCTAACCCTAACCCTAACCCTAACCCTAACCCTAACCCTAACCCTAACCCTAACCCTAACCCTAACCCTAACCCTAACCCTAACCCTAACCCTAACCCTAACCCTAACCCTAACCCTAACCCTAACCCTAACCCTAACCCTAACCCTAACCCTAACCCTAACCCTAACCCTAACCCTAACCCTAACCCTAACCCTAACCCTAACCCTAACCCTAACCCTAACCCTAACCCTAACCCTAACCCTAACCCTAACCCTAACCCTAACCCTAACCCTAACCCTAACCCTAACCCTAACCCTAACCCTAACCCTAACCCTAACCCTAACCCTAACCCTAACCCTAACCCTAACCCTAACCCTAACCCTAACCCTAACCCTAACCCTAACCCTAACCCTAACCCTAACCCTAACCCTAACCCTAACCCTAACCCTAACCCTAACCCTAACCCTAACCCTAACCCTAACCCTAACCCTAACCCTAACCCTAACCCTAACCCTAACCCTAACCCTAACCCTAACCCTAACCCTAACCCTAACCCTAACCCTAACCCTAACCCTAACCCTAACCCTAACCCTAACCCTAACCCTAACCCTAACCCTAACCCTAACCCTAACCCTAACCCTAACCCTAACCCTAACCCTAACCCTAACCCTAACCCTAACCCTAACCCTAACCCTAACCCTAACCCTAACCCTAACCCTAACCCTAACCCTAACCCTAACCCTAACCCTAACCCTAACCCTAACCCTAACCCTAACCCTAACCCTAACCCTAACCCTAACCCTAACCCTAACCCTAACCCTAACCCTAACCCTAACCCTAACCCTAACCCTAACCCTAACCCTAACCCTAACCCTAACCCTAACCCTAACCCTAACCCTAACCCTAACCCTAACCCTAACCCTAACCCTAACCCTAACCCTAACCCTAACCCTAACCCTAACCCTAACCCTAACCCTAACCCTAACCCTAACCCTAACCCTAACCCTAACCCTAACCCTAACCCTAACCCTAACCCTAACCCTAACCCTAACCCTAACCCTAACCCTAACCCTAACCCTAACCCTAACCCTAACCCTAACCCTAACCCTAACCCTAACCCTAACCCTAACCCTAACCCTAACCCTAACCCTAACCCTAACCCTAACCCTAACCCTAACCCTAACCCTAACCCTAACCCTAACCCTAACCCTAACCCTAACCCTAACCCTAACCCTAACCCTAACCCTAACCCTAACCCTAACCCTAACCCTAACCCTAACCCTAACCCTAACCCTAACCCTAACCCTAACCCTAACCCTACCCTAACCCTAACCCTAACCCTAACCCTAACCCTAACCCTAACCCTAACCCTAACCCTAACCCTAACCCTAACCCTAACCCTAACCCTAACCCTAACCCTAACCCTAACCCTAACCCTAACCCTAACCCTAACCCTAACCCTAACCCTAACCCTAACCCTAACCCTAACCCTAACCCTAACCCTAACCCTAACCCTAACCCTAACCCTAACCCTAACCCTAACCCTAACCCTAACCCTAACCCTAACCCTAACCCTAACCCTAACCCTAACCCTAACCCTAACCCTAACCCTAACCCTAACCCTAACCCTAACCCTAACCCTAACCCTAACCCTAACCCTAACCCTAACCCTAACCCTAACCCTAACCCTAACCCTAACCCTAACCCTAACCCTAACCCTAACCCTAACCCTAACCCTAACCCTAACCCTAACCCTAACCCTAACCCTAACCCTAACCCTAACCCTAACCCTAACCCTAACCCTAACCCTAACCCTAACCCTAACCCTAACCCTAACCCTAACCCTAACCCTAACCCTAACCCTAACCCTAACCCTAACCCTAACCCTAACCCTAACCCTAACCCTAACCCTAACCCTAACCCTAACCCTAACCCTAACCCTAACCCTAACCCTAACCCTAACCCTAACCCTAACCCTAACCCTAACCCTAACCCTAACCCTAACCCTAACCCTAACCCTAACCCTAACCCTAACCCTAACCCTAACCCTAACCCTAACCCTAACCCTAACCCTAACCCTAACCCTAACCCTAACCCTAACCCTAACCCTAACCCTAACCCTAACCCTAACCCTAACCCTAACCCTAACCCTAACCCTAACCCTAACCCTAACCCTAACCCTAACCCTAACCCTAACCCTAACCCTAACCCTAACCCTAACCCTAACCCTAACCCTAACCCTAACCCTAACCCTAACCCTAACCCTAACCCTAACCCTAACCCTAACCCTAACCCTAACCCTAACCCTAACCCTAACCCTAACCCTAACCCTAACCCTAACCCTAACCCTAACCCTAACCCTAACCCTAACCCTAACCCTAACCCTAACCCTAACCCTAACCCTAACCCTAACCCTAACCCTAACCCTAACCCTAACCCTAACCCTAACCCTAACCCTAACCCTAACCCTAACCCTAACCCTAACCCTAACCCTAACCCTAACCCTAACCCTAACCCTAACCCTAACCCTAACCCTAACCCTAACCCTAACCCTAACCCTAACCCTAACCCTAACCCTAACCCTAACCCTAACCCTAACCCTAACCCTAACCCTAACCCTAACCCTAACCCTAACCCTAACCCTAACCCTAACCCTAACCCTAACCCTAACCCTAACCCTAACCCTAACCCTAACCCTAACCCTAACCCTAACCCTAACCCTAACCCTAACCCTAACCCTAACCCTAACCCTAACCCTAACCCTAACCCTAACCCTAACCCTAACCCTAACCCTAACCCTAACCCTAACCCTAACCCTAACCCTAACCCTAACCCTAACCCTAACCCTAACCCTAACCCTAACCCTAACCCTAACCCTAACCCTAACCCTAACCCTAACCCTAACCCTAACCCTAACCCTAACCCTAACCCTAACCCTAACCCTAACCCTAACCCTAACCCTAACCCTAACCCTAACCCTAACCCTAACCCTAACCCTAACCCTAACCCTAACCCTAACCCTAACCCTAACCCTAACCCTAACCCTAACCCTAACCCTAACCCTAACCCTAACCCTAACCCTAACCCTAACCCTAACCCTAACCCTAACCCTAACCCTAACCCTAACCCTAACCCTAACCCTAACCCTAACCCTAACCCTAACCCTAACCCTAACCCTAACCCTAACCCTAACCCTAACCCTAACCCTAACCCTAACCCTAACCCTAACCCTAACCCTAACCCTAACCCTAACCCTAACCCTAACCCTAACCCTAACCCTAACCCTAACCCTAACCCTAACCCTAACCCTAACCCTAACCCTAACCCTAACCCTAACCCTAACCCTAACCCTAACCCTAACCCTAACCCTAACCCTAACCCTAACCCTAACCCTAACCCTAACCCTAACCCTAACCCTAACCCTAACCCTAACCCTAACCCTAACCCTAACCCTAACCCTAACCCTAACCCTAACCCTAACCCTAACCCTAACCCTAACCCTAACCCTAACCCTAACCCTAACCCTAACCCTAACCCTAACCCTAACCCTAACCCTAACCCTAACCCTAACCCTAACCCTAACCCTAACCCTAACCCTAACCCTAACCCTAACCCTAACCCTAACCCTAACCCTAACCCTAACCCTAACCCTAACCCTAACCCTAACCCTAACCCTAACCCTAACCCTAACCCTAACCCTAACCCTAACCCTAACCCTAACCCTAACCCTAACCCTAACCCTAACCCTAACCCTAACCCTAACCCTAACCCTAACCCTAACCCTAACCCTAACCCTAACCCTAACCCTAACCCTAACCCTAACCCTAACCCTAACCCTAACCCTAACCCTAACCCTAACCCTAACCCTAACCCTAACCCTAACCCTAACCCTAACCCTAACCCTAACCCTAACCCTAACCCTAACCCTAACCCTAACCCTAACCCTAACCCTAACCCTAACCCTAACCCTAACCCTAACCCTAACCCTAACCCTAACCCTAACCCTAACCCTAACCCTAACCCTAACCCTAACCCTAACCCTAACCCTAACCCTAACCCTAACCCTAACCCTAACCCTAACCCTAACCCTAACCCTAACCCTAACCCTAACCCTAACCCTAACCCTAACCCTAACCCTAACCCTAACCCTAACCCTAACCCTAACCCTAACCCTAACCCTAACCCTAACCCTAACCCTAACCCTAACCCTAACCCTAACCCTAACCCTAACCCTAACCCTAACCCTAACCCTAACCCTAACCCTAACCCTAACCCTAACCCTAACCCTAACCCTAACCCTAACCCTAACCCTAACCCTAACCCTAACCCTAACCCTAACCCTAACCCTAACCCTAACCCTAACCCTAACCCTAACCCTAACCCTAACCCTAACCCTAACCCTAACCCTAACCCTAACCCTAACCCTAACCCTAACCCTAACCCTAACCCTAACCCTAACCCTAACCCTAACCCTAACCCTAACCCTAACCCTAACCCTAACCCTAACCCTAACCCTAACCCTAACCCTAACCCTAACCCTAACCCTAACCCTAACCCTAACCCTAACCCTAACCCTAACCCTAACCCTAACCCTAACCCTAACCCTAACCCTAACCCTAACCCTAACCCTAACCCTAACCCTAACCCTAACCCTAACCCTAACCCTAACCCTAACCCTAACCCTAACCCTAACCCTAACCCTAACCCTAACCCTAACCCTAACCCTAACCCTAACCCTAACCCTAACCCTAACCCTAACCCTAACCCTAACCCTAACCCTAACCCTAACCCTAACCCTAACCCTAACCCTAACCCTAACCCTAACCCTAACCCTAACCCTAACCCTAACCCTAACCCTAACCCTAACCCTAACCCTAACCCTAACCCTAACCCTAACCCTAACCCTAACCCTAACCCTAACCCTAACCCTAACCCTAACCCTAACCCTAACCCTAACCCTAACCCTAACCCTAACCCTAACCCTAACCCTAACCCTAACCCTAACCCTAACCCTAACCCTAACCCTAACCCTAACCCTAACCCTAACCCTAACCCTAACCCTAACCCTAACCCTAACCCTAACCCTAACCCTAACCCTAACCCTAACCCTAACCCTAACCCTAACCCTAACCCTAACCCTAACCCTAACCCTAACCCTAACCCTAACCCTAACCCTAACCCTAACCCTAACCCTAACCCTAACCCTAACCCTAACCCTAACCCTAACCCTAACCCTAACCCTAACCCTAACCCTAACCCTAACCCTAACCCTAACCCTAACCCTAACCCTAACCCTAACCCTAACCCTAACCCTAACCCTAACCCTAACCCTAACCCTAACCCTAACCCTAACCCTAACCCTAACCCTAACCCTAACCCTAACCCTAACCCTAACCCTAACCCTAACCCTAACCCTAACCCTAACCCTAACCCTAACCCTAACCCTAACCCTAACCCTAACCCTAACCCTAACCCTAACCCTAACCCTAACCCTAACCCTAACCCTAACCCTAACCCTAACCCTAACCCTAACCCTAACCCTAACCCTAACCCTAACCCTAACCCTAACCCTAACCCTAACCCTAACCCTAACCCTAACCCTAACCCTAACCCTAACCCTAACCCTAACCCTAACCCTAACCCTAACCCTAACCCTAACCCTAACCCTAACCCTAACCCTAACCCTAACCCTAACCCTAACCCTAACCCTAACCCTAACCCTAACCCTAACCCTAACCCTAACCCTAACCCTAACCCTAACCCTAACCCTAACCCTAACCCTAACCCTAACCCTAACCCTAACCCTAACCCTAACCCTAACCCTAACCCTAACCCTAACCCTAACCCTAACCCTAACCCTAACCCTAACCCTAACCCTAACCCTAACCCTAACCCTAACCCTAACCCTAACCCTAACCCTAACCCTAACCCTAACCCTAACCCTAACCCTAACCCTAACCCTAACCCTAACCCTAACCCTAACCCTAACCCTAACCCTAACCCTAACCCTAACCCTAACCCTAACCCTAACCCTAACCCTAACCCTAACCCTAACCCTAACCCTAACCCTAACCCTAACCCTAACCCTAACCCTAACCCTAACCCTAACCCTAACCCTAACCCTAACCCTAACCCTAACCCTAACCCTAACCCTAACCCTAACCCTAACCCTAACCCTAACCCTAACCCTAACCCTAACCCTAACCCTAACCCTAACCCTAACCCTAACCCTAACCCTAACCCTAACCCTAACCCTAACCCTAACCCTAACCCTAACCCTAACCCTAACCCTAACCCTAACCCTAACCCTAACCCTAACCCTAACCCTAACCCTAACCCTAACCCTAACCCTAACCCTAACCCTAACCCTAACCCTAACCCTAACCCTAACCCTAACCCTAACCCTAACCCTAACCCTAACCCTAACCCTAACCCTAACCCTAACCCTAACCCTAACCCTAACCCTAACCCTAACCCTAACCCTAACCCTAACCCTAACCCTAACCCTAACCCTAACCCTAACCCTAACCCTAACCCTAACCCTAACCCTAACCCTAACCCTAACCCTAACCCTAACCCTAACCCTAACCCTAACCCTAACCCTAACCCTAACCCTAACCCTAACCCTAACCCTAACCCTAACCCTAACCCTAACCCTAACCCTAACCCTAACCCTAACCCTAACCCTAACCCTAACCCTAACCCTAACCCTAACCCTAACCCTAACCCTAACCCTAACCCTAACCCTAACCCTAACCCTAACCCTAACCCTAACCCTAACCCTAACCCTAACCCTAACCCTAACCCTAACCCTAACCCTAACCCTAACCCTAACCCTAACCCTAACCCTAACCCTAACCCTAACCCTAACCCTAACCCTAACCCTAACCCTAACCCTAACCCTAACCCTAACCCTAACCCTAACCCTAACCCTAACCCTAACCCTAACCCTAACCCTAACCCTAACCCTAACCCTAACCCTAACCCTAACCCTAACCCTAACCCTAACCCTAACCCTAACCCTAACCCTAACCCTAACCCTAACCCTAACCCTAACCCTAACCCTAACCCTAACCCTAACCCTAACCCTAACCCTAACCCTAACCCTAACCCTAACCCTAACCCTAACCCTAACCCTAACCCTAACCCTAACCCTAACCCTAACCCTAACCCTAACCCTAACCCTAACCCTAACCCTAACCCTAACCCTAACCCTAACCCTAACCCTAACCCTAACCCTAACCCTAACCCTAACCCTAACCCTAACCCTAACCCTAACCCTAACCCTAACCCTAACCCTAACCCTAACCCTAACCCTAACCCTAACCCTAACCCTAACCCTAACCCTAACCCTAACCCTAACCCTAACCCTAACCCTAACCCTAACCCTAACCCTAACCCTAACCCTAACCCTAACCCTAACCCTAACCCTAACCCTAACCCTAACCCTAACCCTAACCCTAACCCTAACCCTAACCCTAACCCTAACCCTAACCCTAACCCTAACCCTAACCCTAACCCTAACCCTAACCCTAACCCTAACCCTAACCCTAACCCTAACCCTAACCCTAACCCTAACCCTAACCCTAACCCTAACCCTAACCCTAACCCTAACCCTAACCCTAACCCTAACCCTAACCCTAACCCTAACCCTAACCCTAACCCTAACCCTAACCCTAACCCTAACCCTAACCCTAACCCTAACCCTAACCCTAACCCTAACCCTAACCCTAACCCTAACCCTAACCCTAACCCTAACCCTAACCCTAACCCTAACCCTAACCCTAACCCTAACCCTAACCCTAACCCTAACCCTAACCCTAACCCTAACCCTAACCCTAACCCTAACCCTAACCCTAACCCTAACCCTAACCCTAACCCTAACCCTAACCCTAACCCTAACCCTAACCCTAACCCTAACCCTAACCCTAACCCTAACCCTAACCCTAACCCTAACCCTAACCCTAACCCTAACCCTAACCCTAACCCTAACCCTAACCCTAACCCTAACCCTAACCCTAACCCTAACCCTAACCCTAACCCTAACCCTAACCCTAACCCTAACCCTAACCCTAACCCTAACCCTAACCCTAACCCTAACCCTAACCCTAACCCTAACCCTAACCCTAACCCTAACCCTAACCCTAACCCTAACCCTAACCCTAACCCTAACCCTAACCCTAACCCTAACCCTAACCCTAACCCTAACCCTAACCCTAACCCTAACCCTAACCCTAACCCTAACCCTAACCCTAACCCTAACCCTAACCCTAACCCTAACCCTAACCCTAACCCTAACCCTAACCCTAACCCTAACCCTAACCCTAACCCTAACCCTAACCCTAACCCTAACCCTAACCCTAACCCTAACCCTAACCCTAACCCTAACCCTAACCCTAACCCTAACCCTAACCCTAACCCTAACCCTAACCCTAACCCTAACCCTAACCCTAACCCTAACCCTAACCCTAACCCTAACCCTAACCCTAACCCTAACCCTAACCCTAACCCTAACCCTAACCCTAACCCTAACCCTAACCCTAACCCTAACCCTAACCCTAACCCTAACCCTAACCCTAACCCTAACCCTAACCCTAACCCTAACCCTAACCCTAACCCTAACCCTAACCCTAACCCTAACCCTAACCCTAACCCTAACCCTAACCCTAACCCTAACCCTAACCCTAACCCTAACCCTAACCCTAACCCTAACCCTAACCCTAACCCTAACCCTAACCCTAACCCTAACCCTAACCCTAACCCTAACCCTAACCCTAACCCTAACCCTAACCCTAACCCTAACCCTAACCCTAACCCTAACCCTAACCCTAACCCTAACCCTAACCCTAACCCTAACCCTAACCCTAACCCTAACCCTAACCCTAACCCTAACCCTAACCCTAACCCTAACCCTAACCCTAACCCTAACCCTAACCCTAACCCTAACCCTAACCCTAACCCTAACCCTAACCCTAACCCTAACCCTAACCCTAACCCTAACCCTAACCCTAACCCTAACCCTAACCCTAACCCTAACCCTAACCCTAACCCTAACCCTAACCCTAACCCTAACCCTAACCCTAACCCTAACCCTAACCCTAACCCTAACCCTAACCCTAACCCTAACCCTAACCCTAACCCTAACCCTAACCCTAACCCTAACCCTAACCCTAACCCTAACCCTAACCCTAACCCTAACCCTAACCCTAACCCTAACCCTAACCCTAACCCTAACCCTAACCCTAACCCTAACCCTAACCCTAACCCTAACCCTAACCCTAACCCTAACCCTAACCCTAACCCTAACCCTAACCCTAACCCTAACCCTAACCCTAACCCTAACCCTAACCCTAACCCTAACCCTAACCCTAACCCTAACCCTAACCCTAACCCTAACCCTAACCCTAACCCTAACCCTAACCCTAACCCTAACCCTAACCCTAACCCTAACCCTAACCCTAACCCTAACCCTAACCCTAACCCTAACCCTAACCCTAACCCTAACCCTAACCCTAACCCTAACCCTAACCCTAACCCTAACCCTAACCCTAACCCTAACCCTAACCCTAACCCTAACCCTAACCCTAACCCTAACCCTAACCCTAACCCTAACCCTAACCCTAACCCTAACCCTAACCCTAACCCTAACCCTAACCCTAACCCTAACCCTAACCCTAACCCTAACCCTAACCCTAACCCTAACCCTAACCCTAACCCTAACCCTAACCCTAACCCTAACCCTAACCCTAACCCTAACCCTAACCCTAACCCTAACCCTAACCCTAACCCTAACCCTAACCCTAACCCTAACCCTAACCCTAACCCTAACCCTAACCCTAACCCTAACCCTAACCCTAACCCTAACCCTAACCCTAACCCTAACCCTAACCCTAACCCTAACCCTAACCCTAACCCTAACCCTAACCCTAACCCTAACCCTAACCCTAACCCTAACCCTAACCCTAACCCTAACCCTAACCCTAACCCTAACCCTAACCCTAACCCTAACCCTAACCCTAACCCTAACCCTAACCCTAACCCTAACCCTAACCCTAACCCTAACCCTAACCCTAACCCTAACCCTAACCCTAACCCTAACCCTAACCCTAACCCTAACCCTAACCCTAACCCTAACCCTAACCCTAACCCTAACCCTAACCCTAACCCTAACCCTAACCCTAACCCTAACCCTAACCCTAACCCTAACCCTAACCCTAACCCTAACCCTAACCCTAACCCTAACCCTAACCCTAACCCTAACCCTAACCCTAACCCTAACCCTAACCCTAACCCTAACCCTAACCCTAACCCTAACCCTAACCCTAACCCTAACCCTAACCCTAACCCTAACCCTAACCCTAACCCTAACCCTAACCCTAACCCTAACCCTAACCCTAACCCTAACCCTAACCCTAACCCTAACCCTAACCCTAACCCTAACCCTAACCCTAACCCTAACCCTAACCCTAACCCTAACCCTAACCCTAACCCTAACCCTAACCCTAACCCTAACCCTAACCCTAACCCTAACCCTAACCCTAACCCTAACCCTAACCCTAACCCTAACCCTAACCCTAACCCTAACCCTAACCCTAACCCTAACCCTAACCCTAACCCTAACCCTAACCCTAACCCTAACCCTAACCCTAACCCTAACCCTAACCCTAACCCTAACCCTAACCCTAACCCTAACCCTAACCCTAACCCTAACCCTAACCCTAACCCTAACCCTAACCCTAACAACCCTAACCCTAACCCTAACCCTAACCCTAACCCTAACCCTAACCCTAACCCTAACCCTAACCCTAACCCTAACCCTAACCCTAACCCTAACCCTAACCCTAACCCTAACCCTAACCCTAACCCTAACCCTAACCCTAACCCTAACCCTAACCCTAACCCTAACCCTAACCCTAACCCTAACCCTAACCCTAACCCTAACCCTAACCCTAACCCTAACCCTAACCCTAACCCTAACCCTAACCCTAACCCTAACCCTAACCCTAACCCTAACCCTAACCCTAACCCTAACCCTAACCCTAACCCTAACCCTAACCCTAACCCTAACCCTAACCCTAACCCTAACCCTAACCCTAACCCTAACCCTAACCCTAACCCTAACCCTAACCCTAACCCTAACCCTAACCCTAACCCTAACCCTAACCCTAACCCTAACCCTAACCCTAACCCTAACCCTAACCCTAACCCTAACCCTAACCCTAACCCTAACCCTAACCCTAACCCTAACCCTAACCCTAACCCTAACCCTAACCCTAACCCTAACCCTAACCCTAACCCTAACCCTAACCCTAACCCTAACCCTAACCCTAACCCTAACCCTAACCCTAACCCTAACCCTAACCCTAACCCTAACCCTAACCCT
The DNA here is from genome assembly GCF_037043375.1 of Chiloscyllium plagiosum. NCBI lineage: Eukaryota > Metazoa > Chordata > Chondrichthyes > Orectolobiformes > Hemiscylliidae > Chiloscyllium > Chiloscyllium plagiosum. Next base: position 91,942,726 of record NW_028270175.1, on the reverse strand, counting down.
AACCCTAACCCTAACCCTAACCCTAACCCTAACCCTAACCCTAACCCTAACCCTAACCCTAACCCTAACCCTAACCCTAACCCTAACCCTAACCCTAACCCTAACCCTAACCCTAACCCTAACCCTAACCCTAACCCTAACCCTAACCCTAACCCTAACCCTAACCCTAACCCTAACCCTAACCCTAACCCTAACCCTAACCCTAACCCTAACCCTAACCCTAACCCTAACCCTAACCCTAACCCTAACCCTAACCCTAACCCTAACCCTAACCCTAACCCTAACCCTAACCCTAACCCTAACCCTAACCCTAACCCTAACCCTAACCCTAACCCTAACCCTAACCCTAACCCTAACCCTAACCCTAACCCTAACCCTAACCCTAACCCTAACCCTAACCCTAACCCTAACCCTAACCCTAACCCTAACCCTAACCCTAACCCTAACCCTAACCCTAACCCTAACCCTAACCCTAACCCTAACCCTAACCCTAACCCTAACCCTAACCCTAACCCTAACCCTAACCCTAACCCTAACCCTAACCCTAACCCTAACCCTAACCCTAACCCTAACCCTAACCCTAACCCTAACCCTAACCCTAACCCTAACCCTAACCCTAACCCTAACCCTAACCCTAACCCTAACCCTAACCCTAACCCTAACCCTAACCCTAACCCTAACCCTAACCCTAACCCTAACCCTAACCCTAACCCTAACCCTAACCCTAACCCTAACCCTAACCCTAACCCTAACCCTAACCCTAACCCTAACCCTAACCCTAACCCTAACCCTAACCCTAACCCTAACCCTAACCCTAACCCTAACCCTAACCCTAACCCTAACCCTAACCCTAACCCTAACCCTAACCCTAACCCTAACCCTAACCCTAACCCTAACCCTAACCCTAACCCTAACCCTAACCCTAACCCTAACCCTAACCCTAACCCTAACCCTAACCCTAACCCTAACCCTAACCCTAACCCTAACCCTAACCCTAACCCTAACCCTAACCCTAACCCTAACCCTAACCCTAACCCTAACCCTAACCCTAACCCTAACCCTAACCCTAACCCTAACCCTAACCCTAACCCTAACCCTAACCCTAACCCTAACCCTAACCCTAACCCTAACCCTAACCCTAACCCTAACCCTAACCCTAACCCTAACCCTAACCCTAACCCTAACCCTAACCCTAACCCTAACCCTAACCCTAACCCTAACCCTAACCCTAACCCTAACCCTAACCCTAACCCTAACCCTAACCCTAACCCTAACCCTAACCCTAACCCTAACCCTAACCCTAACCCTAACCCTAACCCTAACCCTAACCCTAACCCTAACCCTAACCCTAACCCTAACCCTAACCCTAACCCTAACCCTAACCCTAACCCTAACCCTAACCCTAACCCTAACCCTAACCCTAACCCTAACCCTAACCCTAACCCTAACCCTAACCCTAACCCTAACCCTAACCCTAACCCTAACCCTAACCCTAACCCTAACCCTAACCCTAACCCTAACCCTAACCCTAACCCTAACCCTAACCCTAACCCTAACCCTAACCCTAACCCTAACCCTAACCCTAACCCTAACCCTAACCCTAACCCTAACCCTAACCCTAACCCTAACCCTAACCCTAACCCTAACCCTAACCCTAACCCTAACCCTAACCCTAACCCTAACCCTAACCCTAACCCTAACCCTAACCCTAACCCTAACCCTAACCCTAACCCTAACCCTAACCCTAACCCTAACCCTAACCCTAACCCTAACCCTAACCCTAACCCTAACCCTAACCCTAACCCTAACCCTAACCCTAACCCTAACCCTAACCCTAACCCTAACCCTAACCCTAACCCTAACCCTAACCCTAACCCTAACCCTAACCCTAACCCTAACCCTAACCCTAACCCTAACCCTAACCCTAACCCTAACCCTAACCCTAACCCTAACCCTAACCCTAACCCTAACCCTAACCCTAACCCTAACCCTAACCCTAACCCTAACCCTAACCCTAACCCTAACCCTAACCCTAACCCTAACCCTAACCCTAACCCTAACCCTAACCCTAACCCTAACCCTAACCCTAACCCTAACCCTAACCCTAACCCTAACCCTAACCCTAACCCTAACCCTAACCCTAACCCTAACCCTAACCCTAACCCTAACCCTAACCCTAACCCTAACCCTAACCCTAACCCTAACCCTAACCCTAACCCTAACCCTAACCCTAACCCTAACCCTAACCCTAACCCTAACCCTAACCCTAACCCTAACCCTAACCCTAACCCTAACCCTAACCCTAACCCTAACCCTAACCCTAACCCTAACCCTAACCCTAACCCTAACCCTAACCCTAACCCTAACCCTAACCCTAACCCTAACCCTAACCCTAACCCTAACCCTAACCCTAACCCTAACCCTAACCCTAACCCTAACCCTAACCCTAACCCTAACCCTAACCCTAACCCTAACCCTAACCCTAACCCTAACCCTAACCCTAACCCTAACCCTAACCCTAACCCTAACCCTAACCCTAACCCTAACCCTAACCCTAACCCTAACCCTACCCTAACCCTAACCCTAACCCTAACCCTAACCCTAACCCTAACCCTAACCCTAACCCTAACCCTAACCCTAACCCTAACCCTAACCCTAACCCTAACCCTAACCCTAACCCTAACCCTAACCCTAACCCTAACCCTAACCCTAACCCTAACCCTAACCCTAACCCTAACCCTAACCCTAACCCTAACCCTAACCCTAACCCTAACCCTAACCCTAACCCTAACCCTAACCCTAACCCTAACCCTAACCCTAACCCTAACCCTAACCCTAACCCTAACCCTAACCCTAACCCTAACCCTAACCCTAACCCTAACCCTAACCCTAACCCTAACCCTAACCCTAACCCTAACCCTAACCCTAACCCTAACCCTAACCCTAACCCTAACCCTAACCCTAACCCTAACCCTAACCCTAACCCTAACCCTAACCCTAACCCTAACCCTAACCCTAACCCTAACCCTAACCCTAACCCTAACCCTAACCCTAACCCTAACCCTAACCCTAACCCTAACCCTAACCCTAACCCTAACCCTAACCCTAACCCTAACCCTAACCCTAACCCTAACCCTAACCCTAACCCTAACCCTAACCCTAACCCTAACCCTAACCCTAACCCTAACCCTAACCCTAACCCTAACCCTAACC
>NW_028270175.1:91932013-91934513 GCF_037043375.1 Chiloscyllium plagiosum | reverse complement strand
TAACCCTAACCCTAACCCTAACCCTAACCCTAACCCTAACCCTAACCCTAACCCTAACCCTAACCCTAACCCTAACCCTAACCCTAACCCTAACCCTAACCCTAACCCTAACCCTAACCCTAACCCTAACCCTAACCCTAACCCTAACCCTAACCCTAACCCTAACCCTAACCCTAACCCTAACCCTAACCCTAACCCTAACCCTAACCCTAACCCTAACCCTAACCCTAACCCTAACCCTAACCCTAACCCTAACCCTAACCCTAACCCTAACCCTAACCCTAACCCTAACCCTAACCCTAACCCTAACCCTAACCCTAACCCTAACCCTAACCCTAACCCTAACCCTAACCCTAACCCTAACCCTAACCCTAACCCTAACCCTAACCCTAACCCTAACCCTAACCCTAACCCTAACCCTAACCCTAACCCTAACCCTAACCCTAACCCTAACCCTAACCCTAACCCTAACCCTAACCCTAACCCTAACCCTAACCCTAACCCTAACCCTAACCCTAACCCTAACCCTAACCCTAACCCTAACCCTAACCCTAACCCTAACCCTAACCCTAACCCTAACCCTAACCCTAACCCTAACCCTAACCCTAACCCTAACCCTAACCCTAACCCTAACCCTAACCCTAACCCTAACCCTAACCCTAACCCTAACCCTAACCCTAACCCTAACCCTAACCCTAACCCTAACCCTAACCCTAACCCTAACCCTAACCCTAACCCTAACCCTAACCCTAACCCTAACCCTAACCCTAACCCTAACCCTAACCCTAACCCTAACCCTAACCCTAACCCTAACCCTAACCCTAACCCTAACCCTAACCCTAACCCTAACCCTAACCCTAACCCTAACCCTAACCCTAACCCTAACCCTAACCCTAACCCTAACCCTAACCCTAACCCTAACCCTAACCCTAACCCTAACCCTAACCCTAACCCTAACCCTAACCCTAACCCTAACCCTAACCCTAACCCTAACCCTAACCCTAACCCTAACCCTAACCCTAACCCTAACCCTAACCCTAACCCTAACCCTAACCCTAACCCTAACCCTAACCCTAACCCTAACCCTAACCCTAACCCTAACCCTAACCCTAACCCTAACCCTAACCCTAACCCTAACCCTAACCCTAACCCTAACCCTAACCCTAACCCTAACCCTAACCCTAACCCTAACCCTAACCCTAACCCTAACCCTAACCCTAACCCTAACCCTAACCCTAACCCTAACCCTAACCCTAACCCTAACCCTAACCCTAACCCTAACCCTAACCCTAACCCTAACCCTAACCCTAACCCTAACCCTAACCCTAACCCTAACCCTAACCCTAACCCTAACCCTAACCCTAACCCTAACCCTAACCCTAACCCTAACCCTAACCCTAACCCTAACCCTAACCCTAACCCTAACCCTAACCCTAACCCTAACCCTAACCCTAACCCTAACCCTAACCCTAACCCTAACCCTAACCCTAACCCTAACCCTAACCCTAACCCTAACCCTAACCCTAACCCTAACCCTAACCCTAACCCTAACCCTAACCCTAACCCTAACCCTAACCCTAACCCTAACCCTAACCCTAACCCTAACCCTAACCCTAACCCTAACCCTAACCCTAACCCTAACCCTAACCCTAACCCTAACCCTAACCCTAACCCTAACCCTAACCCTAACCCTAACCCTAACCCTAACCCTAACCCTAACCCTAACCCTAACCCTAACCCTAACCCTAACCCTAACCCTAACCCTAACCCTAACCCTAACCCTAACCCTAACCCTAACCCTAACCCTAACCCTAACCCTAACCCTAACCCTAACCCTAACCCTAACCCTAACCCTAACCCTAACCCTAACCCTAACCCTAACCCTAACCCTAACCCTAACCCTAACCCTAACCCTAACCCTAACCCTAACCCTAACCCTAACCCTAACCCTAACCCTAACCCTAACCCTAACCCTAACCCTAACCCTAACCCTAACCCTAACCCTAACCCTAACCCTAACCCTAACCCTAACCCTAACCCTAACCCTAACCCTAACCCTAACCCTAACCCTAACCCTAACCCTAACCCTAACCCTAACCCTAACCCTAACCCTAACCCTAACCCTAACCCTAACCCTAACCCTAACCCTAACCCTAACCCTAACCCTAACCCTAACCCTAACCCTAACCCTAACCCTAACCCTAACCCTAACCCTAACCCTAACCCTAACCCTAACCCTAACCCTAACCCTAACCCTAACCCTAACCCTAACCCTAACCCTAACCCTAACCCTAACCCTAACCCTAACCCTAACCCTAACCCTAACCCTAACCCTAACCCTAACCCTAACCCTAACCCTAACCCTAACCCTAACCCTAACCCTAACCCTAACCCTAACCCTAACCCTAACCCTAACCCTAACCCTAACCCTAACCCTAACCCTAACCCTAACCCTAACCCTAACCCTAACCCTAACCCTAACCCTAACCCTAACCCTAAC